>NC_040036.1:33201323-33324126 GCF_003713205.1 Coffea eugenioides | reverse complement strand
TCATGGTCTTCCTCTCGAACTCTCGCAAGTCCAATACTTGTGAAAAAGCGTTAGTGAAGGGCTAGTCCAATGCTAGACCCATTAGGGCCGTCCCCGCGCTAACACATACTTGCATGCCTTCATGACATCTTCATTCATTCTTTCCTTTTAGTTTTACATTTTGCATGACCCTTCACTCCCTTTCCCTTACATATTTAGGATTACATTTTCATTTAGATTAGCTCATTTGCTTGTATAGGTTAGGGAGTCACTCTTTTGGTAAGGGGGATGGACGAGTTTGGCTATACATAGCCTTAGCACGCTCATTCTTTTTTTAACCAAAAGGAAAATTAAGTCACAAACATTAGTCCCCCGTACCCGTCTTGCTTGCATTCCTCTAGGGTTCATGCATTTCATTTATCCACTATCACATGCACCTTTACTTCATATTCTATCCCTTTTTCCATATTTTCACTTCACACAACTTTTATTTTGCACGTTTTCACTCTGCCACTTACACTTTATATATTATCATGTGCACACACGCACTTCATACTATCACTTTACTCACCTTACTTTGCACATCCATTTGCACACTTCCACTTACACACTATTATTTTTTTATTATTATTATTACTTTTTCACTTCACGCAAACTCATATTTTCACATTGCATACATTCATTCCACTCATTTTTACGTCATTAGCATTATTCGTGACCTCTCCAAAGAGTCATTATTGGGCATCACTATTAATGTGATTGGTACCATTCAAACTTTGAAGAGAAATTTTGCCCCCCGATGTCCCCCTAGGTCTAGGTTTTGCATTCATATAGTGCGTCCAAATGTGATAAATGCTTTGGTTAAAGCAAGAAAATCTTTGACTAAATCGCGCAACTAGCCTTGGTTAGGTCGAAGGGGTGCCTTGGATTTTTATCCTTACCTTCCCCTTCGTCAAATGTGACTCCCGAACCTTTGTCGTTGGTTTACGTAAACTAGGAGTCGTTTAAAAGGGGTTTCTTTCTACCTTTTCCTTTAAAAAAAATTCATTTTAAGTGACTTGGTACACCTTAACTCTATACCAAGTGGCGACTCCGATTTTATTTCGAAAACCCTTTTTAAACTATATTTTGGGTCAAATCGTCGCATTTTCAAGTCCCATTTAGACCCACTTTCTTTGTAAATCAAACATCACTTTTCAAATAAAAAATTCACTTTTTAAAACTAATTTATTTTTCTTGTAAAAAATGGGGCGCGACAGCTGGCGACTCCACTGGGGACTTAGAGAGTCCGAGCATTTTGTTTAGTCGATTATTTTCTTCTTTTAACCTTCTTATATATTATATTTGGATGTTTAGGATTGTATTTTTTTCCTTTTATTAGGATTTTTGCATTTCGTGCGTACCAACTCACTCACTCGCCCTTTGCGTACGATTGCTTTGATGGATGAATGGTTTATGTATGTGATTCCGCGCTTTGCATTGCATTTGGGGTGGGGGACATAACCCTAGAGCCTTGCGTTGGTTCTTGATCCCTCCCCTCCAAACGACCACTAGCATACGCGCATACGCTTTAATTTTCTACACCTCATTTATTTTTCTTTTAGTGGCTTGTCACGCCACTCCACCCTATTAGGATTTTGGGTGACTCACTTGGACTTGTGATCGCGACATGATGTGTGTGTAACTTGATCCGAGGGTCACTCAATCTTTCATTTTAAGCTTTGGGTTCATAACCTTTAGCTTTTAATTGAAGGTTGAGGCTTTGCGATAGATTCACTCATGACATGTAGCCGTGACACGATGTGTGCGTAGCAATGTCTGGGAAATCGCTCGAGCCACCGACAAAGAACCTTGGGATTGATGACCCTCGGTTTCCAAGTCTGAAGGCCCGGGGACCTAAAACCTATCGAGTCTAGATGCATTAGTGAGCCAATACCTCATGCATCCATGATAGCTTACCCAGGATAGAGTCTACCTTGCCTTATTAGGGACACTATTCACGAGGGAAGGGATCCAACCCCTTTTTTCCTTTTATTGCTTTGTATTGATTTTATTGCTTTATCTCATTGCTACAATGTGTTATGTGTATGAACTAACTTTTCTTGGTTTTGTCCCCATTGCATTCACAAACCCTAGCAAATAAGGGGTCTGGCATGACCTTCTTTTAGAACCTACCCTTGTAGATAGGCTGTTGCACGTTTAAAGATTTTGGTATATTGCATTCATAGATTAATAATTGCATATCATTCTAGGCCTACCTTGGCGAATAAAGGGTCCTTTTAGGTCATGATATCATTTAAATTGTATGTTTTATCGCTTTAACGAACTGGCATCATGCATAAACCCTAGAAAGGGAACGCCATTTAGGGAATCCCGCTGTTAGGATTAAACTCACCTTGATTTTTCCCGTGGGTACATAACCCTTCAAGGGATTGCACGTTTAAATTCTTGCCAATCGGAGAATAGGACTCGTAGGTAAGGTAATTGACAACCTGCCTCTTCCATTTCTAGATGGATTGCCCCCGTCGCATCTATCAGTTGTTGGTACCGTCGGCCGAGATTCAAAGATGGCCTGCCCTTATGCTACATAGCGAATTACATCAAGTAGCTCAACATCTGGGGCCAATTGGAGACTTTAAGGAGATCAAGCCCAATGGCTATCTAGTAGAGGCATTAGTACATCTGTAGGATCCGGAATGTTCGGCCTTTAGGGTAGGCAATAAGCACCTGACAGTGACACTTGAGGAAATAGCTGGCCTCTTCAATTTGTCTTTGCATGGAACCGCCTTGATTTTCCCGTACATTTCAGACAAGATAGAATTTTGCAAGATCATAGGATTGAAAGAGTCGGTATTGCGAGGGTCAGATCAGGGTGTCCCCGTGAACACTTTGTTTGAGCATTTTGCACTACGAAACGGGTTCAAGAGATATAGGGAGGATTTTTCATTCACATCCAAGGATGTTTGGGAACGCAAAAGGCCAGTGGTGTATGCAATAGTTATGGCTGGAGTTTATTTCTTCCCGAAAAGAGATCAGAAAATAGCTTTCAAGGTAGCAAAGATTATACAAGACCTCTTTTCAGGAATTCGAAGTAAGCAATGCACCATAATCCCTACCATCCTTGCGGACATTTTTCTGGCTTGCACCAACTGCCAAAAAGGGGAAAAGTTCTTTTACGGGGCTAATATAGTTCTGCATATCTGGGCCCTAGAACATTTTAAGAGACGAGCATCCGTTCCGGAAAGTTTGCCAGTAGTTGGGTACAACTAGGTAATCACGCATCATAAGCGAGTCAACGAAGAGGGTCTGCCGAGCGATGCGGTTGAATGTGTCAAATACTTAGAAATGCTGCCAGATCAAGACATTAGGTGGGTGTTAGACTGGACGATTTGCCTTAGGCCAATACTTCGCACTAAAGTGTCAGATTTTGTTCTCCTATTGGGTACCCAAGGAATTACCACATACGCTCCAAAGGGGTTCCTCAGACAGTTAGGACGCACACAAAGAGTGCCGCCTGTGGTTGATATGAGTAAACTTACCGTCGTTTTCAATAGAGGAATGTGCCCAAGCGAGCTCCCTATGAAAGACCAGATTATTGAAGCGTGGGTGACATTATCTGATGACGAGTATTTCAAATACATCCCGGAACTCAAGCAAAAGGGATTGACCACGCCACAATACGAAGATTGGGTAAGAAGATCCGCTACACAAGAAACACAAGATGAACCAGCCGAGGAGGTGGGAAGGTTGAAAGCCATTATCGAAGCAAAGGATAAGAAAATTCTGCAGTTAAGTAAGTCTGTCGAAACATACAAAGGGCTGGCGGAGCAAAACAAGCAATTGTATGAAAATGAACGAGAAAAGCGTCAAGAGCTGAAAAAGAAATGCGGAGAATTGTATGACCAAGCTGAACATGTTAGAATTCCATATGCTAGAGAAACCAGGGACTCAGTATTAGATAGACTCAGAAGTTTTGGCAATCTTGTACGGAATCGTCTTCGTGACATGATGTAAATATTGGCAAGATTTATCAATGAAAGCGATTTTTCTTTTGCACTTATTTAGAATTGTTGTCAAAAACAGGTTTGTGTTACGGGTCCCATTTCGAAGGTGTTGCATCATACTAGGCCTACCCCTGGCGCAAAAGGGGCCCCCAATAGGGCATGCATCCATGTTACTCTAATTGTTACTAACTCCTGTCTTTTTCTTTTTCTTTTTCTTTCTTCTTAAGAACAGAATAATCGAGATGGGTATCTAATAAGAGGGTTTTCCTACATTCTCAGGTAGTAATTGCAAATATAGCTACCCGGAGAAGCCCCATTATCACCCGATCGCGTAGCCGAGCTTCAAGAGATAGTGTAAACATGAGTACCCATCCAGAATCATCTGATAGGCCCGTAACGACATCAGCAACTGACTTGGCGAATCTGGGAGCTCAGCTGAGCGAAGTCCTAAACCGATTTAATGAGCTAAGCGTTGAAATGATGGCCCAACGGCGCGTGATCGACCAATTGGTTACTAGCGGTGCTAGCGGTGAATAGCAACATGAACCCTTACCCCCTGGCCAATCTGAACCCATACTCTTGCCTTATACTCAAACCTCTGTTACTTCACAGGTTATGAATCCACCCGAAGAAGCCTTTACTTATCCCACTCATGGCCCACCACCTACATATGCACCTCACATCCAAACTAATCCTCCTCATGTCCAAATTTCCCAGAATTATCCGCCCATTACTATGAGCATGCCTTTCGAACCACAAGGACCACATTATTACTCCACCGCTGAACCATTCACCCTAGATACCACCGTTTAAGGGAAAGCTGAAGCTGGGGGGTCATCCGTGCCCGTGGACAAGAATTTACTAAAGAGATTGGATAAGTTTGAGGAATTTATAAGGAAAAGCCAAGGTTTGAGCAAGTAAGGAGGTCTAGACTACAATGAGCTGTGCCTGTTTCCGGATATGCAATTGCCGGTGGGTTTCAAAGCACCTAAATTTACCAAGTATGACGGAACTGGCAATCCCAAGACCCACCTTCGGATGTTTGCAAACACGTTGGGGAGACCAATAGACGATGAAAACCTGCCTGTGCGCTTATTTCCCGAGAGTCTGGAAGGTGACGCCTTAGATTGGTACGCCAATTTGAAACCTGAGGATATGAGATCTTGGATGGATTTATCGACTGTTTTTGTGAGGCAGTATGAATATAATTGTGAGCTCGCTCCGATGAGGACCACGTTGGAGGGAACCAAGAGGAAACCATCGGAGGACCATAAGACGTATGCGAAAAGATGGAGGAAGCTGGCTGCCAGGGTGGAGCCTCCCATGACCGAAAATGAAATTGTTCGCACGTTCATTAAAGCTCATGACCCGCCCTACTTTGAAGAGATTTTTCGTATGACTGGGTTTTCCTTTGCTGAGATTGTCAACAAATTGGAAGAGTATGACGAGTTTATGAAGGCAGGCAACATTGTTAATGTTTCAGCTTTAAAGTCGCAATTGGAAGCTATGCAAAGCCAAAACAGCAGCAGTAAAAAGTCTCAGTTTAAGAAGAAAGACGAGGAAGCTTCATTTGTTTGGAACCAAGGTTCTTCTTCCCGGCCTACATACCAACGAAATCCCGCCTACTCACCTCATTACCTATACCAACCATGCCCTCGACCTGTCTACAATACCACAATCAACCACCCCCGTCCTCGACCAAATTACCCAAACACACCGTCAACGCCATTTCACATTTCCCCACCAAACTTCCAAATTAGACCGCGTCCTCCTTTCAATCCAAGACCCATGCCACCCCCTAACCCAAATTATCAATACCAACAAGCCAGTGACACCCAAAATCCAACCCCATACCGAACCTTTACCAATCTAGGTCGGCCTGTTGACCAGTTACATGAGCAATTGAAAGCTGCTGGGAAGATTGGTACGGTACCCCCTAAGACCTATTCCAAAGGATTCCCTATTGGTTATGATCCTCAGTCATTTTGTGCTTATCATTCGGGAGCCCCTGGACATTCAACTGCCAATTGCTGGGCGCTTAAGTATAAAATTCAAGACATGATTGAGTCCGGAGACATAGTCTTGAGGAGGAGGGAGGAACAAGGTCCAAATGTTAGCACAAATCCTCTTCCTACACACAAGGACACCGTGGGAGTTATTACTATTAATGAAGAGATTGAGGAACCTGCACAATTCATTGTAGACGAAGCCGAGATAATGGGAGTTATCGGAGAACCATTCATACTGGAGGGGGAAGCCTATGAAGTCAAGGAAAATACCGATCCGTTTATTCTGAAAATGGTGCCTTTCGAATGTGAGCCTTCGGAGCTTGTGGTACTTGAATTGCCTGAGCAACCTCCTATTCTTAATCTACAAGAGGTCCCGTGGAATTATAGCGAGTCCACGCTATTAATTAGAGGAGAAAAGGTGCCCAGAAGGGAAGTGGACGCCATTACTAGATCTGGAAGAATCATAGGGGAACCCGCAGTTGATGAGCCCTCAAAAGCGAAAGAAAATGCTGTTCCGACAAGACCAATTGTGACTGATGAAGAGGCCTTCAATTTCCTTAAGATGCTGAAGAAAAGTGAGTATAAGGTGGTCGAGCAATTGGACAAGTTGCCCGCTCAAATTTCTATATTGAATTTGCTTCTGACCTCGGAACTTCATCGAGAAGCTTTACTCAAGGTCCTAACTGAGGCTCAAGTGCCTAAGAATATTCCTGTGGATAAATTCACTCATGTAGTTGAACATGTTTTGGCTTCAAATCAAATTTCTTTTTCTGATGAAGATTTGACATCGGATGGGATTGGGCATAATAAAGCATTATATATCTCAGTCCGTTGTAGCGGGAAGTTATTGCCAAGGGTCTTGATAGACAATGGCTCTGCTCTTAATATTTGTCCTTGGAACACTTTGGTTAAGTTGAGATTTCAGGAAGCTAAACTTCGGCCATCTGCCATTGTGGTGAGAGGATTTGATGGCGCGAAAAGGGAATCAATGGGGGAAGTGGATTTGGTGCTGGAAATCGGACCTGCCCAGTTTCAAGTTACGTGCCAAGTCATGGACTTCTCGAGTGTTTATAATATTCTTCTCGGGCGACCTTGGATTCATACTTCAGGCGCTATACCTTCTTCACTCCATCAAATGCTGAGATTTGTGGTGAATGGCCAGTTGATTACGATATTTGCTGAGGAAGATTGCACTATGATCATCAATCCTGCATCGGAAGATGATGGCGATAGAAAGGCTCTGGTTTCCCCTCACCATGTAGCTGACATTGTTTCAGTGGGTAGGGCATCCAAGGACAAGGCGGTAGTAGAAATGAATTTACCTGAAGCCAGCGTTATGATGGCCAAAGAGCTGATTCGAGGAGGTTATGAAATAGGCAAGGGCCTTGGGCGTCACCTACAAGGGGTCTTGGAGCCAATAGAACTTCAAGAAAAAAAAGATACTTTCGGATTAGGGTTTCAACCTACTGCCAAGGAAAAGAAAGAAATGATGAATCGTAGGAGGGCAGAGAAGGAAGGGAGGCAGCTTATCATGAACATCCCACCATTATACTGTACTTTTCCTTACCCATCAGAGGTGATTAGATATGAAGTAGACCCGATCGAGGAAGTGGAGGTTGGATTATCTGAGCTATTTGTGGGGGTTATTTCTGAAGGGGAGCCGTTGGAGGATCCAGGATTTCCAGAGGTGCCTATTGAAGCAATGAAGAACTGGACCAGTGATTTTCTTCCCTCCTGTAGGGAACTTCGGTAAATTAGGGGATTGCCTTTGGTCGACATGAGACAAATCGTTCATACTACTTATCTTTTGTCTTTCAAGTTTGTAAATAGTTTTCAATCAAATGTTTTCCAATGCAAGTCTTGCGTTAAATTTCTTGTTAAGTAGCATGTCATGATGTTATCCTTTACTTTGAATTTCAATGAAATGCACAGTGTTTATTGTCCAAATTGTTTTAACTTACTTACTATTGTACTTATTTTATTCTTTTTCAGATGGCCAAAAATAAAACACATTGACCCTTTGAATATCACTATTCTGGAATTTGATGATTGTGATCTCAATATCCCTCACGACTTTGAAATTTTGGAATCCGAAATTCCAGACGAGAGCGATAACGGGGAAGAATCTGAGTCTTTATTAAAGGATTTTGAACAGTATGAGGAGAAATCCAAACCGAACTTAGAAGAAACAGAAGTTGTTAATATTGACACTGAGACTGAGGTTAAGGAGATAAAAATTAGCATTCACTTGAATAAGAAACAGAGAAAAGAAATGATTGAGTTTTTGACCATGTTTCAAGATGTGTTTGCTTGGTCCTATAATGATATGCCTGGAATTTCAACAGATATAGTGGTCCATCGATTGCCAACCGATCCGAATTTTTCACCAGTGAAACAAAAACCTGGCAAGTTTAAGCCAGACATGAGCCTCAAAATTAAGGAGCAAATCGAGAAGCAGCTCAATGCTAGAATCATTATGGTGTCTCATTATCCCATTTGGCTTTCAAACCCTGTACCTGTTCCAAAGAAAAGTGGAGAAGTGCGAGTCTGTGTCGATTACAGGGATCTTAATAAAGCCAGCCCAAAAGATGATTTTTCGTTGCCAAACATTCATATTCTTCTGGACAATACCGCAGGGCATGAGATTGAATCATTTGCTGACTGTTTCGCTGGGTATCACCAGATCTTAATGGCAGAGGAAGATAGGGAGAAAACTGCTTTCATCACGCCATGGGGGACATTTTGCTACCGAGTAATGCCGTTTGGATTGAAAAATGCCGGCGCCACTTATCAAAGGACTATGACCACCCTGTTCCACGATATGATTCATAAGGAGATGGAGGTTTATGTAGACGATATCATTATCAAATCCAAGAGAGCGGAGGATCACTTGATTGACTTGGAAAGGTTTGAAAGATTGAGAAAATATGATCTGAAACTAAACCCTGCAAAGTGTGCATTCGGGGCCCCTGCTGGAAAGTTATTGGGATTCATTGTCAGTAAGAAGGGTATAGAGATAGACCCGGCAAAAATTAAAGCCATTCGTGAGATGCCAGTGCCAAGAACGCAAAAGGACGTGAAGAGTTTCTTAGGGAAGATTAATTTTATTGGGAGATTCATTGCCCAGTTGACCTATACGTGTGAGTCTTTGTTCAAATTATTGAAGAAAAATGTGCCATTGCATTGGAGTGGAGAATGCCAGCAGGCGTTTGATAAGATCAAGGACTATTTATTGCACCCTCCAGTTTTAGTGCCACCCAAACCCGGGCGACCTTTGATTATGTATCTATTGGTATTGGACGAAGCTATGGGGTGTGTATTGGGACAACACGACGAATCGGGGAAGAGGGAGCAAGCCATCTACTACCTCAGTAAGAAGTTCACTACGTATGAGGCTAACTATTCTTTTCTTGAGAGGAGTTGCTACACTCTAGCTTGGGCCGCTCAAAAGCTGAGGCATTACTTGCTCAGTCATACTACTTACCTCATTTCCCGCTCCGACCCTTTGAAATATCTGTTGGGAAAGCCTATGCCGACTGGACGTCTGGCGAAATGGCAGATGATTCTTTCAGAATTTGACATTATTTTTACCACGCAAAAAGCGATCAAGGGCCAGGCCGTAGCAGACCATTTGGCTGAAAATCCATTGAAAGATGATTATCAACCGCTTCACACTTATTTTCCGGATGAGGAGGCCCTATTCGTGGTATAGCAGAAGATATGAATTATCAGTGCCCGGAGTGGAGGTTGTTCTTTGACGGTGCGTCAAACTCTTTCGGGGCCGGTATCGGAGCTGTTCTAGTATCGCCTGAAGGAAAGCATTACCCTGGTTCAGCCAAACTCCGATTTTTCTGCATTAACAATATGGCTGAATATGAAGCTTGCATTTTTAGGTTAAAAATGGCGTTAGAAATGGAGATTAAGGATTTACTAGTGTTCAGCGATTCAGATTTGGTTGTACATCAGACTCTCAAGGAGTGGATCACACGGGATTCAAAGATCTTGCCCTATCATTGCAGCTTACTGGAGCTAGCAAATAAATTTAGGAGTTTGGAGTTTCGGCATATTCCACGTGTCAGAAATGTCTTTGCCGATGCATTGGCCACTTTATCTTCAATGATTCAACATCCAGATGAGTTGGTAATTGAACCCATCCAGATTCATCTTCAAGAAAAACCTGCTCACTGCCTAGTTGTGGAAAAGTCTTCTGATGGCCGTCCCTGGTACAATGTTATCAAGGAATTTCTCAAAACGGGGGTCCTATCCTCCTGGAGCTGATACAACTGCTAAAAACTTCTTACGCAGATTATCTTCCAAATTTTTCCTAAACGGAGAGGTGGTATACAAAAGGACGTCAGACTTGGGCCTTCTAAGGTGTGTTGATGAAGATGAAACAGAATACCTAATGAAAGAAGTACATAGTGGAGTGTGCGGATCACATATGAATGGCCATTTATTAGCAAAGAAGATCATGAGGACCGGATATTTTTGGCTTACTATGGAGCATGATTGTGTAGTTTTTGTCAGGAAATGCGTAAAGTGTCAATTGCATGGAGATGTTATGCGCACTCCCCCCACAGAATTACATAGTATGACTGCTCCCTGACCATGTTCGATGTGGGGTATGGATGTAATCGGAGCAATTGACCCTCCTGCTTCAAATGGGCACCGGTTTATTCTGGTGGCAATTGAGTACTTCACCAAGTGGGTTGAAACTGAATCTTATAAGCATGTGACTAAAAAGGTAGTGACGGACTTTCTAAGAAAGCACATCATTTGTCGTTTTGGAGTACCAGAGACATTAATCACTGACAATGCCAAGAATCTCACAATTATATGGTAGATGGATTGTGTGAACAGTTCAAAATCAGGCATAGGAACTCCTCTATTTATAGACCACAAATGAATGGAGCGGTTGAGGCCGCGAATAAGAACTTGAAGAAGATAATCCGCAAGATGATTGAAAGACATCGTGATTGGCACGAGAAGCTCCCTTATGCATTAATGGCATATAGAACTGCTATACGGACATCTACTGGGGCAACTCCCTACAACCTCATGTATTTGCCAGCTGAGGTCGAAATCCCTTCATTGCGCATTTTAATGGAGGCCAAGCTAGATGAGGCTGATTGGGTTAAACTACATCATGAACAGTTATCTTTAATTGATGAAAAGAGATTAAATGCCATTTGTCATGGTCAATACTATCAAAAAAGGGTAGCTCGTGCTTACAATAAGAAGGTCAGACCACGGATGTTCACAGAAGGAGATAAAGTGTTGAAGCACATTTTGCCAGTACAAGAGGAAACTAAGGGGAAATTTGCACCAAATTGGCAAGGCCCTTTTATTGTCCAAAAAGTTTTGCCCGGAGGAGCACTCATTCTTGCAGAAATGGATGGGCAAGTGTTCCCTCAACCAATTAATTCGGACATGTGTAAGAAATTTTTCATATGATACATGAAATTTTCCTTTTAAGGTCAATGTAACGAATGGAATGAAAAGTCAGGCCTTCTTCCTTTCCAATCAATTATTCTATCCTTAGTTACCCCCTTTTGAGCCTTCAGAGTAAATCATTTCGTTTGGCAACCACTGAGAATCGTAAATCCCACACTGGGCAAGTTTTGAGTTGAAAAGGTAAGAAAAAGGGGAGGGGTTTAAAAAAGGTAAAAGTGAAAATGAAAAAATGAAAGAAAAAAGAACCTCGGTTAAGCATAAATTGGGGCAAATTTTGAAAGTTCCAAAAAGAATGGCAGAAAGCCAAAAAGGTAAAAATGAAAATGAAAAATGAAAAACAGAGCCTCAATTGGGGATAAACTGGGACAAGTTTTGATTAAGTTCTAAGATAAGGTTGGTGCAACAATGCTATCTCAGATTATTTAAACCACGGTTAGAATTCGCTTTCAAGCCTTAACTTTTCTAAACACCCCACCTGACCCCATTACAAAAGTCTAAAGTCCTGACTTCTGTTCGTTATATTGCCTTTTTAGGACAATTTCTAATCAAGTGGCACATGATGTCAAAAACACCTTCCCCCTTTTTGCAAGGGAAGGATTGTTATACTGATGTCATTATTTCTTAAACCACATTTCTGGATTAATATGGGCGATGGACAAGATTTGTTTGTTAGGTGAAAACCCGCGAGGGCACCTTTTAAAAAAAAAAAAAACACAAAATGGGCGGGGGTAATTTTAGTGAAAACCTAAAAGGGCGCTGAGGTAAGGTTTCATAAGGAAAAGTGAGTTTGGATCCGAAGGGCTGGTGACTTAGTTCATTGGAATTTCTCCTCACATTGTGATTCTGTTTGTCAAGCATTGAACTTCCGAAGATTGATATCCAAAGGGTCAAAAGTGGCATTTAGTTCGAGAACTCAAAACGTTCGATTTATCCAACACAAGCTTTTGAATTTGAGTATATAAGCTTATTTGAAAATGACTTTTTCAATAAAAAGGGATGGCTGTGTTTATATTATTAGAATTATCGTCATTATATGCAATTAGAGTATTTTTCATGTGTTTCATGGTCCCGTTAGTCTCTTTTGTTTTTATCAATGGCAATCCCTATAAGTTATCGAAGATAAATGGATACTCAATGATATGCTGGGTTAAGTACGAGAAATTATAGAAGTTTGATATTGTTCGCAGGGCAAGGTTGGAGTACTCACTGCGTCAACAAAGAAGTCCGAAATACTCATGTTTACACATCTCTTGAAAAAAGGGGTTGATCGAATGGTGGCGGTGTTATCTATCCTTATTTCTTTTCTTGCAGGTCCAACAGTTCAATTGCGTTACACTGGGGCAATTTTTAGAAGAAATCGTTTGCCTCGACTTCTGAAATTTTACAAAAGTCTTGATCCAAGTGACCAACTGAAAGCAGGCTCAGGTGTTGATCCCACTGACCAATTATTGATCCAAGTGACTGATTGAAGGCAGGCTCGGGTGTTGATCCCACTGACCAATCATTGGTCCAAGTGACCGATTGAAGGCAGGATCGGGTATTGATCCCACTGACCAATTATTGATCCAAGTGACCGATCGAAAGCAGGATCGGGTGTTGATCCCACTGACCAATTATTGATCCAAGTGACCGATCGAAGGCAGGCTCGGGTATTGATTCCACTGACCAATTATTGACCAAGTGACCGATTGAAGGCAGGCTCGGGTATTCATCCCACTGACCAAAAGGGAAAGCATGCTCGGGTATTTATCCCACTGACCTTCTCATGTTTAATAATACAGGTAAGTATTTGGTGTCTACGTCTTTGTCTCGAGTTTTTTCGAAACTCAGACAAAGAGGGGCAAACTGTAGACACCAAATTTTTAGTTGATTTTTATTTTGCTAGTTATCATTACTTATTTTTGTCTTCTTTTTATTTTTATTTTTATTTTTATCAGAAAAGAGAAAATTACTCACAAAAATATACTTTCATCCTTTAAGTTCAATTTATGGAATTTTGTTGGAAATAGGGAAAATAAAAGGAAGTTGAAAAAAAAAAAGAAGAAACAAGAAAAAGGGGAAATTATTTTTAGCATTTTTTTTTACTTTCACTGCCTTTGCGTTATTTCGATTTGCGATCAAGAAAAATCATTTTCCTTTGTTAATTCATTGAAAATACTCATCCTCAATCAAATACAAAATTCCGGCATCCTAATTCCTTTGAAGTCGACTTTATTTTTATTTTTATTTCTGCTCCCATTAAAATCATTTATTTTCACTATTATTAACTCATTGGAAAGAAAGGAAAAATCCAATAAAGGAATTAATGGAAAAAAAAAATGCTAGGCACGCTCACTGCTTCTCCTTGATATCGTATCAACAGAAAATAAAGTCGCAGGTTTGCAGCCGCATCTTTTCAGCTATTTTCCTTGTTTCTTTTAGCTCCCTTCGATCATGTTAGTACTGTTACACCTGGCTTTCATCGACAAGCCAAGAAAGCAATTCAGAAGTTGTGGCCAATCTGATGGCTGAGAGAGAAACGGTGACCTGAAGCTGTTTATGAACCATCAAGATGAGATTTTAGGGTGGGGAGCCTGATATAAAAGGGAGCGAAGGGTTTAGAGAAAGGAAGGGGGCGGCAGCATAAGCGAAAAAACAGAGAGACCGAAAGAACCAGAGAACTGTGAGTTTGAGAGAAACCGAGAGAAAGGTAACGGAGAGTGAGAGAGAAACAGAAGCTGGGGTTCTGGGAAATTGAGAACGAAAGGGAAAATCGTGAGGCAAGGGAGAAGGTAGATCAAAGGTTTCATTATCTTCTGGAGCTGTTCAAACAAAGTTTCTTTCCTGTTCCATTTCTCTGTTGGAGGATACCTTACATCAGGGTCAGAATCGCAACGCAAAGGTAAACTCTTTTTCCCTTAGTTAGGTTACAAATGTGTTCAGATCTTTGGCTTTTGTTTGTCATGCTACTGAGGAGTCGAAAAATGGGTTCTTGCTGATTCATACTCCATTATTTGGTCCTCTTGTAGACGGTATGGATAGCTTGTAATGATTCCCTTGCATTTTGCTTATAAAGATGCTTCCTTTCTTTTCTGTCTTCAGTTTTATTCTGGTTGTCTGATAGTTTTCCGCTGGTGGTTTTATCTAAAATTTATTTGCTCTTCCTAAAAATCAAAGAACGGGCTTGGTGTTCTGGTACATTGCTGCATCACAAAAAAAGGAACAAAATTTACATGGGTCTGTTTCAAATAACCATTCGGTGCTGCTTTGTTTCATGGAGTAGCAGTAGTGGTTCATGCAGAAACATGGAATCCATGCCATTTTGATGATTTGTTGTGTCTAAGGAAATGTCCATTCCTAGTGTTAGGAAAATAAAGTTTTGTTGGGTTTTGTTCGTGAAAACTGCGTTGTGTTTGGCTGGAGTTAAGTGTTTCAAAGCTGCTGCAACAAATTCAAAGCCCTCGGCTTGTTGCAGCAGCGTGGACGGACCTTGCTTCCTTCCTTTGTTTGTTAAAGTTTTTGCTTGGGTTGGTATGTAGTGTGCATCTTCGCCACGAGTTATCCTCCTGGTGTTTCTGTTGCATTTTTGTATTCATTCGCGTAAGTTGGAGCTGCGAACTTGCAACAAAAAAAAATTTGCAGCAGAGCATAGGTAGCCACACCTACTTTGCTGTCTGCCTTTTTCCGTGACCATTCACCAGGCTTTAGCCTCTTCTGATTTTGCTAGTTAGTCTCGTGTGGGAAGAGGGTAGTGGAAGATTGATTTGAGTTTGCATGTTTGAGTCCTTAAAACATTTGAATCATGTTCGGATACTTGCTGAAAAGTGAATTTCAGGTTGCCAAACCATTTTTACATGAGTGTTTTGTCCAGAATTTTTGCATCAATTCCTTTTATGTTTCTTGCCTGTTCGAATGTTGAAAGTTATGTGTCTTGTTGCTTAGTTTAAAGTTATGATTTTGGCCGAAAAGTTTTGATCAAAGTTGTGTGCTTGAATCTGAAATTTGAGTTTGGAAGTAAAAATGCAACAAGGCAGAACAGATTTTCTTTGCTTTGGTTGCTGAAACTCTGACTTTCAAGTGTTTGGTTTGTATGCTATGTTAATGATGTTGCCCTGGTATCCATTTGCCGAGTCATTAAATCACTCCCCGCCATTGTAATTTGTGTTTTGGGGACTTGGTATCTAGCTAGTTTCATGGTTCAGGTTTTAAGTTTTCTTCTTAAAGGGTTGGTCTGATTTCCCACGTGAATGATAATCACCCTTTATTGCACATTCTACTATTTTCGCTGGCTATGCTCGGGTCCTCTCTTGCATTTTGTTTGAGTTTTGGTATCAGGAACATGTTTATTGCATTTTCCTTTCTTGGTAGCTTTGGTGTACTTTTCATGGTTAAGTTACATTCGGGAAATGTTAACAGCATGGGTTAGAAACTGTAGTATTTGAGTTGGGAGGGACCTGAGTGTTAGCCATGCATTTGGCATTCATTTCTTGGTTTGGGTCTGTTATCTTGAAAGGCTAGAGTTTAGGATTTCACAAGTATCCTGGGAATTTGGATTATGTTGCCTTGCTGCATCTTATGGGAATACTTAAGTTTAAACCTATCCATTTTCTACGTTACTTTGCATGAAATTCCTAGTTCGCTGGTTCAGATGTGCGACATTGAAATTTTATCTACTTTAGTTCCTTTTTGGTTGTTTGGCAGTAAGGTATAGTTTGTTGAAGCTTGTGTTTCTAGGCAGTAACTCTGAGTTCACTTGTTAATTGAAACGCTCAGTGTCGTCAAGAAATATTGAATGATATGTTAGCCGGTCTTGTCTGATTTTTCCGTATGGAATATTCTGCATAAGAGTCACAAAAGTAAAAGCTTTTGTTTGCTCAAAAAATGGGAGAGTCTTGTTGATACTTCAGGGAGTCTGCTCGAGTAAGAATTTGAGGGTAGGTTTAGATTTGAAGATGTTTGTTGACATTTGTGGGCATGAAATTGTGACTGTGGTTTCTGGATTATGGAAAGCCTTTATCAAAGGCTTCAGTTTTCTAGATACAGAAAAGTAGGACTTCTACGTAGCTTGCATGCATGATTGCATGAAGTAATTCTCTAAAAATTTCCCTTTGACCCCCCAAGTCTCCCTTCATTTCACTATGACCCAACCAATTGAATCACGTCCTCAATTTGGTCCTTGGTAGTTTTAAGTTTACAACTTCATTGCTTGTTTGCTTCAATTGACTACTATACTTTGTTTCAATTGCACTTAAGTCATGACTTTAGGGGCTTTATGATCAAGTGAACTTTGTATTTGCGCATTTCTTTTAATTTTTCTCAATTAAAGTGGTATCTTGACCCTTTTATTGTTTTGAAGCCATTTTTTTTTCTTCCTTTGATTACCATTGCGAGGGAGGTACACTCTATCCTTCATTTCTTGACTCTATTTGACCCTACGTGCATATATGTGCCTTATGTGTGCAATTGCATGGCCTTAAGTGTTTATTTCATTTTTACCTTATTCATTTCTTTAGTTGCTTAGTTTTGCTTTAATTTTAGTTCAATTTCATCATTTGGGAGGCACTCGAATGCCAAAATTGTAATAGTTAGGGATTTAATTGCTTTATTCCTTCTATTTCCCCTTTTAGATTGTAGTAGGCCTTCCCCCTAAAAATGTAATAGCTAGGGTCTGGTTTGCTTTTCTTTTCATGTGTTTTGCATGCTTAGGTGCTATGTGTTTAATCGCTTTCTTAGGTTTTGGCATCTAGATATGCATGCTTATGTGTTATGTGAAAATACGTGCCTTGCATGTCTACTTGCTTTTATTTATATTTGCTTATATAGATGAATGTACGTCACCGTGGCTAGTCCAATGCTAGTCATGGTCTTCCCCCTCGAACTCTCGCAAGTCCAATGCTTGTGAAAAAGCGTTAGTGAAGGGCTAGTCCAATGCTAGACCCATTAGGGCCGTCCCCGCGCTAGCACATACTTGCATGCCTTCATGACATCTTCATTCATTCTTTCCTTTTAGTTTTACATTTTGCATGACCCTTCACTCCCTTTCCCTTACATATTTAGGATTACATTTTCATTTAGATTAGCTCATTTGCTTGTATAGGTTAGGGAGTCACTCTTTTGGTAAGGGGGATGGACGAGTTTGGCTATACATAGCCTTAGCACGCTCATTCTTTTTTTAACCAAAAGGAAAATTAAGTCACAAACATTAGTCCCCCGTACCCGTCTTGCTTGCATTCCTCTAGGGTTCATGCATTTCATTTATCCACTATCACATGCACCTTTACTTCATATTCTATCCCTTTTTCCATATTTTCACTTCACACAACTTTTATTTTGCACGTTTTCACTCTGCCACTTACACTTTATATATTATCATGTGCACACACGCACTTCATACTATCACTTTACTCACCTTACTTTGCACATCCATTTGCACACTTCCACTTACACACTATTATTTTTTTATTATTATTATTACTTTTTCACTTCACGCAAACTCATATTTTCACATTGCATACATTCATTCCACTCATTTTTACGTCATTAGCATTATTCGTGACCTCTCCAAAGAGTCATTATTGGGCATCACTATTAATGTTATTGGTACCATTCAAACTTTGAAGAGAAATTTTGCCCCCCGATGTCCCCCTAGGTCTAGGTTTTGCATTCATATAGTGCGTCCAAATGTGATAAATGCTTTGGTTAAAGCAAGAAAATCTTTGACTAAATCGCGCAACTAGCCTTGGTTAGGTCGAAGGGGTGTCTTGGATTTTTATCCTTACCTTCCCCTTCGTCAAATGTGACTCCCGAACCTTTTCGTTGGTTTACGTAGATTAGGAGTCGTTTAAAAGGGGTTTCTTTTACCTTTTCCTTTAAAAAAAATTCATTTTAGGTGACTTGGTACACCTTAACTCTATACCAAGTGGCGACTCCGATTTTATTTCGAAAACCCTTTTTAAACTATATTTTGGGTCAAATCGTCGCATTTTCAAGTCCCATTTAGACCCACTTTCTTTGTAAATCAAACATCACTTTTCAAATCAAAAATTCACTTTTTAAAACTAATTTATTTTTCTTGTAAAAAATGGGGCGCGACATTTATTATATTCCTTGAAACATTCAACAGAAGAAGACAAGTCAGAGAAGACAGTAGATATACATATGTATTTTGATGGAAAATTTAGAGAATATCCTGCCCTCCACTACACAGGAACCCGTATGGCTATCTTTAAAAATAGACTTGAGGACCACATCTGCATAGTTAGCCTTTGCAGGATGTTTAAAAAAGTGGATGAGGATGCAACTAGAGTGATTTTCTGGTTTTGTGCTCCAGCAGTAGACTTAGATGGTGGCCTACATCCAATTAGGGACCATGATGATGTTAAATTGATGAATAAAGCACATTGGGGTTTGGCAACAAGGATAATATATGCTTGTAGTGGGGATGATCCTTTTGAAAAGCCACTAGAATATGGTAGGGACAATGTGTTGGAGCCAAATTCGACAATGGATGCATCAACAACAAATAAAAATGCAGATGGGGTACATAACACCAAAATAGACAGCGGAGATGGTGGGGTACAAAAAAAGAAGATGGGGTTAGTAATTGCAATCCAAATAAGCCAAATAACACTGATGATGATGAGCCTGAATGGTTGAAGGAAGGGTTGAAAAAAATAGAGGATGAGGACATTTTCGCAGGTAAAAAAGATGTGGACAGAAGTAGTAAACCAGAAGGTGGGTCCATACTATATTCCACTCACTTTAAGCCTTATCACGTGTTCTCTTTCCCTGAGAAGGTGGCTATCAAGAGCCTTGCCAAAAGTGAAACTAGTAAGGAAAAAAAGTCCAGTAAAAATAAGAAGCAATCTGCAGGGCCAGATAGCATTGGATAAATTCCACCTCATATCTCATTTCAGATTTCATCTCAAGCTGCATCTCAAGCTGC
The DNA here is from genome assembly GCF_003713205.1 of Coffea eugenioides. Taxonomy (NCBI): domain Eukaryota; kingdom Viridiplantae; phylum Streptophyta; class Magnoliopsida; order Gentianales; family Rubiaceae; genus Coffea; species Coffea eugenioides. Next base: position 33,304,756 of record NC_040036.1, on the reverse strand, counting down.
TGACCAACACCCATCTCAGATCCCATCACAAGCTGAAGCAGGGAACAGTAAAAAGGCTGAGGAAAGATCAACAGAAAAAGGAGCACCACATACACCAGAAGAGGATTGGCAAGAACCAGTAGTTTCTGATGAAGAGTTGCTGGACAAGTGCGGATCTGATGATGAAGGCCATGAAGAATGTCATGACTTTAACCCTGAAGTGGAGTTTCTCAAGCCACATTTTGAGTTGAAGGTTGGGCAGAAGTTTTCCAATTTCAGAGTTTTTAGATATGTGTTGGTCAAATGGTTGGTAAGAGAGGGATATGAGGTTGATTGGGTAAAAAATTACTCGAAAAAAGATTATTGCGAAGTGTGCAAAAGGCTGTTCTTGGAGGATTCGTGCAACACCAGTCCAAGGTGAAACTACTTTTCAAATTAAATCATTGAAGGGCCAGCATGTTTGTGCTAGAGATTACAACAACAAGCATGCAACAGCTAAGTATTTGAGCGTGAAGTACCAAGACAAGATAAGAGATGACCCAAAGTGTGCCGTGAATGGATTTCAGAATGATATTAGAAGAGATCTAATGATTAACGTGTCCGTTGCCAAGATACGCAGAGCAAAGAGAAAGGCAAAAGATGAGATACTTGGCACGGATATGGAGCAATATCACCACCTTTGGAGTTATGCAGCTACAATTAGAGAGACAAATCCTGGTAGCACTGTCAAGATTAAGCTTGATACAGCAGAAGAAGGTTCACAAGGGACATTTCAAAGACTGTATTACTGTCTTTATGCTTGCAAACAGGGGTTCCTCGATGGCTGTCGACCAATAATTGGTCTTGATGGGTGTTTTTTGAAATCTGCATTTGGTGGTCAGTTGTTGTCAGCAATTGGTAGAGATGGCAATGACAATATGGTTCCAATAGCTGTAGCAGTGGTAGAGGTAGAGAGGTATGACTCATGGAAGTGGTTTCTGGAACTACTAATGGCTGATCTGGGACTTGGTGTGGAAGACATACCCTGGACATTCATCTCAGATCGACAAAAAGGACTGGTCCATGCAGTGAATGAGTTATTTCCAAATTCTGAACACAGGTTTTGCTTGAGGCATATGTACCAAAATTTCAAACAGAAGTTCAAAGGAAAAGAGTTGAAGGACTTGTTCTGGGCAGCAGCAAGTGCTGGGAATGAAGTGGACTGGAAATTAGCAATGAATTCCCTTGAAAAAAATTCAAAGGATGCAGCTGAATGGCTGCAAAAAGTGCCAAGTGTTTTATGGAGCAGGTCACATTTTAGACAAAGTAGCAAATGTGATATTCTTGTGAACAATCTTTGTGAGTCATTTAATAACTATATCTTAGAAGCTAGAGAGCTACCTGTCATAGGGATGCTTGAGTGGATTCGAAGAAGGCTCATGCAAAGGATTCAAGTGAAGAGGACTGGTATGCAGAAATTTCAAGGAAAAATATGTCCTAACATTGCAGAGAAGATTGATAGGAATCTGAAATTCAGTAGGCTGTGTATTCCCACATGGGATGGCAAGAACAAATATGAAATTGACTGTGGGCCCAGAAAATCTGTTGTGGTGGATCTGAAGGAAAAGACTTGCACATGTGGCTATTTCCAGCTTACAGGTTATCCTTGTGCTCATGCATGTGCTGCAATAGGAGCATGTAGATTGCCTTTGCCTGATTATGTGCATGCCTGCTACAGTAGAGAAAATTACTTGAAAACATATGAGCACACTATCACACCTGTCCCAAGCAATAAGTACTGAGTGAGATGTGAAGAACAACCCCAAAAACCTCCTGCAGTTCGAAGAATGCCTGGCAGACCCAAAAAGATCCGGCAAAGGGCAGCCGACGAGCCTAAAAAGGGTCAAGTCTCAACCAGGAAGGGTCTTGTGGTAACTTGCAAGAGATGTTTTCAGCCAAGACACAATTCAAGGACCTGCAAGAATGCCATTCATCTCAACTCTAAATTCTACAAGGTAACACAACTTACAGATTTCATAGGTTGAGACTAATTGCTGTCCCAAATCATTTTAATTGAACATTAATATGAACTTGTTTTTTATAGGCACCTAACACTAATGTAGCTGAATCAAGTTCAGAACTTCATTCATCAGCTCCTTCACCAATGGTGCACCCGCAACCAGTCCCAAATCAAGAACAAGCTGCACCTGTTAAAAAAAAAAACTACAGGCTCGGGAAGCAGTATACGCAGCCAACAATTGCGAGTGTGGCAAAAAATATGCCTGCTAGACAATCATGTTCTCAAGTTGGATTTCATGTAATGCAAAAGTGATTTAATGAAGCATTTTTCCTTCAAACATTCATATTTTCTACTTCAATTGCAGCCTGTGAGTGGAACAACTTCACCAGCAAAAGGACCCCTTCGTCCTACTGTTGCTGATGTTCTATATAACCTAAGGTCCAAGAAAGCAAGAAGATGTTAGAGTTGATTTTTGAAGTGGACTGTATGTTTGTTGATTGCCTTTTTGTGTAGTTTTAAGGAATTAGTGTTTGCCGTTAGAGTTGTTGGCAAACAGCTGGAATGTATGTTTCTGATGTATTTTGTCTACTCTGTTTGGAATTGTTATCAATTATTGCAAACTGGAAACTTTGATGTATTTTGATTGGATGCTTTTGTTTACTTCATTTGGAGGATTCTTGTCAGGTGTTGGACACTTTAATGTACTTATTGACCGTTTTAATGGAGCATTATGATTATGGGCTGCAATGGTATTTCTCAATTGCATAAGAAGCTATTTCTGGGCAGTTTTTATGGGCTGGAATCTTTTATGTACTGTTTGTCTGGGCAGTTTTTGTTTGGTAGGATGTATTTTGTCTACTCTATTTGAAATTGTTATCAAAACTGGAATGTATAGTGGGATATATTTCTGGAATGTTGGGTGGGATGTTTGGTGGGATATATTTTTGGAATAGTTTATGGACTGGAAACTTTAATGTACTTTGGTGTACTTATTACTCAAAACTGGAATGCAGAAGACGTTATTGTGTGTGCTTATTGCTCAAAACTGTTTTTAATGCACAAATATGATTACAAGTGTATATAATAGTTAGATGTTTGTTTCATTGTTTTAGGTAGGACATCTTTCGGAATAACAGAAGACTAAAGTGCACATTTCTATGAACAAAACAAACTACCTGATTTTCTTCATTTCCATTCATAAGCTTCTTCATTGTCTTATTTTACAGACATTTTCATCAACAGAAGCAAAAGTGAAAAAATAGATACCATTAGACAATAGCTAACTAGTACTTTCAAGTTCTTCACTTCATCATTCAAGTTCTTCACTTCAGAATTCGAGTTCAAGCATGACAAATGTTCTTCAACCATTGGCCTCTCAAAAAAGTTTCCTCTGCCGGTTTCATCTCTATAGATGGGATTACACCATGAGAAAAATCTGCATTCATCCCTTTCACAAACAAAGTACAGCATCCCTTTGGATGGCTTTTCGGACTCAACAATCTTCACTTTTGCCTTTCTTCGACAGTCGCACTGCTTATATTGGTACCGTAGATTCCTAGCTCCACTATCCCCTCGAGAGCTTGAGGAAGACATGAGCAAATTTTTTAGCCAGTCATTTCCCTTCATCAGTAGATAAATCCCAATTTAGTTACCAACATTCTTACTTTAACCCTAATAACAACAATTTGTTAGCTAAAACCCAAAATCAAATCCTTTTACCTTAGCCAAGATTGTGTAGTAGTTCCTCGCAGGTTGACTTCGTATCTGGAGAATGGCTTTACCTTTCAAACCTCCTGCGTGGTAATTTAATTTCTCCCAAAGGCTAGTTCAATTTCTCTCAATCAAGTAGAAATCGATTCTGTACACAAGCATCGCTGGGAGGGAGTTTTATTGGGGGCTAAGGGGTACAATAGGAATATTTGCTAAAAATTAAGTATAAAGAATTTGTTTTTAGGGTCTTTTCATCAGTTCCCGTTAATTTTACCGATTTTCGTCAGTGTTACAATTTAGTTCAAAACATGAGGTGTCGCGTTGTATATTTTGAAACTATAGGGGGCTTATTTGTATATTAGGTTTAGCACAGGAGACTTTTTTGTTTTTAACCCTATTTTCTTAATATTTATCATATGAATATGAAAAATTTCATTATGGAATAGATGATGCATACCTATGAATATTCATAGGAACCTTCCTACATTTTCTAACTATATTTCCAAAATTTGATGTTTGTGGCCATAAGGGGTCAAACTGTGAGCAAAAATTATTTGTTGGCTACAATTTCATAATCAAAGTAAGATCTAAATCTAACCTTATAGTTTACACGTTAATTGTTGATTGGATATGGTCATAATTGTGTTATAATGATATAGTAACAAAGGCAATGATGTCTTTGCTATAGTTATTATTTATAATGATATGGTGTGATTATCTACGATAATCCTATTTCTTTTGCTTATAAATTTGTTTTCTTTTATAAGTTTGTTGATTTGACCAATTTACTATAATTCCACGCACTTGAACTGATTTAATTAAACCGATTACCATTCAGTTCTAATTCTACTATCTTTTTTAATGCATTTATTTGAATAAATATTTCATCGCATAGGTTAAAACTCACGTGCTTAGTGCAGGCTTCCCCCTAGTAATAATGATTAAATTCGTATTTTGTTTTCTCCATAATTTTTTATATTCGTTATTCCCTATATCAAATACCAATAGAGAGAAAAAAAAAGAATTTCCCTTCACATCACTATAAAACCAAATTAAACAAAGAAAAAAACTTTGTGTTTTTTTTTATTTATTTTTTTCTCCCCAATTCATTTTCAGGAGAACAAAAATTCAAAATTAGACCCCAAAAAAGAAAAGAAATAAGAATACAGAGGAAATGACGAGAAACGGTTTTGACTTTTGCCTTTTCTTCCTTGGGTGTTAAAGCTCCTATCCCATTACGGAATCATCAATCATAGACTAATCCAAAAATCAAAAAGATTGAACGAACAAAATCTGTACTAATACTGCTGCAATGAACTAACAGAAACCAGCACCAACTCTCTACACCAAAACATGCAGATTTCAAATTCGTTGATCCTGCTTTCACTACTTTCATCGCTAATAATATGTTCATCATCTTCATCAATTCAAGAATCAGAAGCTGCTATCGAGTCCCTGCTGAAGCGTTTGGACAGTAAAAGATCACCTGCATCAGTGCAAGAAGCTGCAGCCAGGGGTGTACTCCAGAGGTTGCTTCCAACCCATTTGTCCAGTTTTGAATTCAAGATTGTCTCCAAGGTATACAACCACATCAATTTCTTGAACTTTTGTGTGGTCTGGGTTTTTTCATTTTGTGCTGATATGAAAGTTTTGAGTTTATAATTTGACTACAATTATTGGTTTTTACTCATTTTCTACTTTTTCTCTAAAGTTTCCGCTCATAAGTTGGAAGTTTGAAGCAATCAAGAGCAATTTGATTTATGAATGTTTTAAAGCCCAGCAATAGTATCTTTAAAATTTGTTCAGTGGACAAGTCAATTGTTCGACTTTGAGACCCCAGAAGTTAATATGATGTATATCTAATTTGCAAAATTTTTTCCTGGTCCGACAAGAAGAACTAGAATTTGCAGGGGTCCAATGTGCGATATATGGTATTGATTGTCTCCTGATAATTTTGGCATTACCAAGTTTGTGCCTTTACAATGCCTTAATGATGTGCATTGTCCATGCAGTTGAAGGTCAAATTCTGATTAAGAAAATAGAGTTGTCAGCATTTCTATGACTTGGAGTACGATAAATATTTACAATTTGTAAATTGCAAGGGGTACTTGTCCTGCTGGAAGGAGCCGATGGATGATGTTATCTGTTAGGACAGCGATATAACTCCTTTTTACTCATGCTACTTGAGCTGACTCTATATACATTTCTAAAGAATAATGATGACTAAGTGCAAGATTCATCTGTTAAGTTGTTTGCTTGTAACTGTATTGCTGCTTGTATGATATGTGAAACCTACTTCTGCTTGTTGATTGTAAACATCAGGATGGCTGTGGTGGACGCAGCTGCTTCCGGATAAGCAATTACAAAAGCTCAAGGAGAAATTCTCCTCAGATACTGTATGTGACTATGTCTTACTTTTAATCTGGTAAATAGAAGGATGATATATAGACATAATTTTCTCATAAACATAATGTTTACTTCTATTTACCATCCTATTAGTAACACATATAATTTTCTCATGTGTTGTAATTTACTGGAAAAAGTTTGAGGATCATATTGGTCATCTAACTGAATGAAAGGTAAAGACAAGAAACCTCTAATTGATTCTAAAATATTAATTATGCAGACTTACAATGAATGTATGGTGAAGGCGATTTCTCTTGCTGCTTCAGCAGGAGTTTTAGCAACCTTCCACTGTCGTGTTGCCACTCTGTACTATTTGTTAGGCACATAAGGCTTACACTTATCAGAATGTTCCTACTTGTTCTATTATGGGTTTAGGTGCAACTACCCTGCCATAATCATTTAGAAGGCCATTACATGGAAAGAACAATATTTCTGAGAACTTTGATTTCTTTGTTAGATTTGGAAAGGGCTATAGACAATTTTGGTGGATAGTCATTCCTCATATTAGAAACTGATTGAATTTCTTGAGATTTGCACTTTTGGTCGCTGAAACATATTTATAACTTTTAGATCTTTATTCCAATAACATCTAGGACTCCATTTACCCTTCAGTTTGTTTGGGGTTCATATGTACCATTTTTTCCTGCTTCAAGAGCTTTAGTAGGTTTACTCTGTCTGTGAGCTACTTATGCATGGAAGAATTTCATTTTTGAGTTACTCTCTTTTTATCTTCTTGAAAGTATATGTATTTATGGAAAGGACAGATGGTAATTACTAAGATGCTTAAATTGAGGTCTGAACTCTCCCTCTCTCTCTCTCTCCCCCTCTCCCTCCCTCCCTTCCCGTGCTCAGAATTGAAGGAACTACTGCAACTGAAATCACATCAGGCCTGCATTGGTATTTAAAGTATTCGTGTTATGCTCATGTTTCGTGGGATAAGACAGGGGGCATTCAGATAGCATCAGTTCCTAAGCCAGGAGCACTACCTCGTGTAAGTGATAATGTGGTGATAATTCAGCGGGCTGTGCCATGGAACTATTACCAAAATGTAGTAACTTCCAGCTGTAAGAATCACATCTTCCACAATTTATTGCTTTTTTGTTACTTAAAGAGTGCTGTCCCACTTACATGTGTTTTGGGGCTAGTGTATTCTAGGCTATTCATTGTGTTAACTAATATTCTCAAAATCGCATGCTAAAATGATGAAATGAATTTAAAAGCATTGGAAATTGTGTTTATATTTGTCAAATGTGTTTTCTTTTTAGATATTTCTTTTTTATTTTTCTGATGTTTTGGTTTCAGTTTAATCTTTTCATCATTTGAAAGAGAAAAGAAAGTCATTTTGCTGTAATAGCCTGTGTGCTAGACTACCAGAAGGACATGTAATAAGCCAGCCAATTGCTAGTTATTGACCATAATATGATGGTCAGCTTGAAAGATGTGTAGAACACAGCTGTTATGTATTGGATGTAGGGATTATGAATTAGCAGGTCATCTATGGTGTGGGATAGTTTTAAATTGATATTTGGAAATGGCCTATTCATATTGAAGTTTTTTAGACCTAATAATAGATTAGTGGCCTATACTGTGGAAACTAGCATTTTTTGGGATTTCAAAATGATGAGACAGAAGCAGTAAGTCTCTTAACGTGATGACTATTTGAACTCATTAGGTATGCTTAAGAAGCTGCCATTAATAGCTTAGAACAGTTCTTTATTGTGTATGCAGATTCATACGTTTGGTGGGACTGGGAAAGGTGGGAGAAAGAGATAGATTGGATGGCACTTCAGGGAATTAATTTACCTCTAGCTTTTACGGGCCAAGAAGCCATATGGCAAAAAGTTTTTACGGTATGTACTTCATAATTTCCTCATTTTATTTAAAATTTCTGTTAAATTGGTTTATCTCATTGCTTAGTTCTAATATCTTGGAAAAAGAACTCTAGCAGCCATTTTTAGACTCCAAAATTTAGGACCAATATGATTCATTAGCCAGCCTGATGCCCTGAGTGAAAAGTCAATGATACCAGCATATGATTCATTTGCCAGCCTGTGCATGAATTCATTTCTTTAACATGGTACTTTGTTAGTGTTGAAGATATGTAATCTGATATTATGGAAAGATTTGATATTGTAAATATTAGGAAAGATTAGATTTGATTGATTATAGTATCATGTGATTATAGTATCATATATTAATTAGGTAATAGTATGATTATAGTATCATATGATTATAGTATCCACTTGTGTATATATATTTGTATATTGTGTAGTTCAAGAATGAGATGAAGAAGAGTATTTTTTCTCTCCCTTTTTTCTTAGTTTACATGGTATCAGAGCTTCAGGCTCTGTTATTAGTATGTCTTTTGACGTGACCCTATTGAGTCACTTTTAGGTCGTGACCCTATTGAGTCACTTTTGAGAAGAAGGTGGGACAAGATTACCATGTTCGTAATTTTTAACCTGTTGGGATCTGTTGAACCTTTTGTGAGATTTGACCCGTTGGGACCTGTTGAGCCTTTGCATCTTGGTTCGTTGGTGGCTCGTTGTGGTTCGTTGGGACTTTTGTGGTTCGTTGAGATCCGTTGGGACTTTTACGGAGAAGGTGGAGCTTGTTTGATATTTGTCTACTATTTACCGATATTGGATACACGCCAAGGTGGAGATTTGTTGAGTATGTCATTGTATCCCACATCAAAACTTTTATAAAGAAATATCTCATTTTGGTGGTTATAAATATAGTGGAGTTAAGTGAATTTAATTGTGCTAAGGGCACCACCCCAAGTGCCATTTGCACCAGTCATGTGAGAACTGGAGAACAGTTAGCTGATATCTTCACTAAATCTCTAAATGGTCCGAGAATTGATTACATTTGTGGCAAGATGGGCATGATTAACATCTATGCTCCATCTTGAGGGAGAGTGTTGAAGATATGTAATCTGATATTATGGAAAGATTTGATATTGTAAATATTAGGAAAGATTATATTTGATTGATTATAGTATCATGTGATTATAGTATCATGTGATTATAGTATCATATATTAATTAGGTAATAGTATGATTATAGTATCATATGATTATAGTATCCACTTGTGTATATATATTTGTATATTGTGTAGTTCAAGAATGAGATGAAGAAGAGTATTTTTTCTCTCCCTTTTTTCTTAGTTTACAGTTAGATTCTAGCTGGTTTGATTGATCAATCTCTTGCTGTAAAGTGTTCTTTGTGTTGTTGCCATGTTTCCTGATGATAATCTGATTCCTTTTACTTGACAGGAAGATTTTAATATCACAGCAGAAGATTTGAATGATTTCTTTGGTGGACCTGCCTTTCTTGCTTGGGCGCGCTTGGGAAACTTACATGCGTGAGCACATAGCACACATATGCTCACATACTGTTTCCATGTATATCATGAATATCTGAATAATTCTTATCTACTTTTGAGTTGATGGAGCAATGAGTGCTCTGATTGTCTTAGGCACAACATGCTAGTACAACTACACTATCTTCGTTTACATGAAAAATTTACTTGTAGTCAAATTACACCCGAAATAAAAATTTCTTTAAATATAGTTTTCTGGGCATATGGTAATAGACAGCTTTGATTGGTAGGTCGGAAGTGGGAAAGAAGGGTAACGGCACTCATTCTTTTTGTTTGGCTGAGGGTCTTAGAATGTCCTCCATGAGATTGATTGCCCAGCAACAGAAATAACTCATTCCCCTCCTTTGTGAAATAGCTGTTTCACTGTTTTAAATTCTTCTAGTACTGTAATATAGCAATTGGTGTGTTATGAGACTTATCTTATCATTGTTATATTTGCATTGGTCATTATCATTGTGATTATAGCTAGGATGTTACAGTAACAATGATATTAACACAGATGATCTCGTAGCAAAATAACTGTTGTATTTAGACCCCCAAAACTGGAGATTAGGATATAACTGTAATTGTTGCTATAGCAGTGATAGCTATTATATAAGACTGTAATAGAATACAGAATATTTCTGAAACTATTTCCCTGTTGTTTTTGAAACAAAAGTAAGCAGATAAAAGGTTGATATTCTCTCCATCTCAATATAAGTCATGTGATTGCCCATTTTTTTATTTTTGGTTACACATGCTATCTTTGAGATAGGATACAGCAATATCTTTTAGAGGAGAGAGAAACTTAAAGGTTAAGATCTTTCTGTGAAACTAATGGGATATGGAAGAAAGAAAATCCATTAAATGGCTAATTACGGCCCACAACAAGAACAACATTCCCCTAAAATTTTCAATTTGCCATGCAGAAAAATAGTCAAGTACTAGGTGTACTGCAGTTATCTACATCTTCTTATGATCCATGGTTACATGGTCACTTGACTGGTAAGGAGATGGTGGATAAATGACAAGTATGAAAAATAGAAGAGGAATATTTAGCTAAATAAAAGCATATGGACTGTTGATAAATTAGATTATAAACCATAAAGATTTCAGCTTTACTTTTTTGTATTGTAATTCTTGAAATATGTCTTGGATTTTACATTCTATCATGCCTTGAAAAAGCTAACTTGTTATCTCCATTATTTACATGATTTCAAATAACTTGTTCACTAGATATCAGACTTTTTAACTGTATTGCATACTTGACCTTTTGGCTTCTCTAGTTTTGCTTCATTAGTTTGGGTGTGCCACTGGTCTGTTTTGCTTATATTGTCATCTGCAGTTTAATATCTACCCTTGTGAAAAGATTTACATCCATTGTCTATCATTTTGCAGGTGGGGTGGGCCTTTGTCTCAAAATTGGTTGGATAAACAGTTGCTGTTGCAAAAACAGATATTAGCCCGGATGTTGGAGTTAGGCATGACTCCAGGTATGCAATCGTATCAAAATCAAACACCTTTTGTCTGTTCCACATGTCAACTTGTGCCTTTTGAAACTAATTATGTTCTCTTTTACTAGTGCTCCCATCGTTCTCTGGAAATGTTCCAGCTGCACTAAAAGCAATTTATCCGTCTGCCAACATAAGTAGACTTGGGGAATGGTATATGGCTTTGGCCTTTAATATGCTTAGTCATTACCCTTTTATCCCCCTGCACTTTCTTTGTCCTTTATTTCAATATTCAACGCATGTCAAGGTCATGGATGATGTTATTATGACATTCTGAATCCACTGCTGACTTTCTCTGCATTTTATCCTAAGATGAGTTAAGATCTGTGTACTTTTTTGGGCTTGTCACAACTATGCTTGGTAATCTTCTGGTAGAAGTAAAATGAACAAACACATTTTTTGCTCCGCTTTCAAATGTAACAATTACAAACCAAATGCAGGTCTGAATCTGGTGATGAGTAGTTAGACAGCCATCTGTATTCTTGCGATCTCAAGTATTGGTCCATGCATTTATTCAAGTGGAAAACCTTTCTAGGTTCCATTCTTTTTTCTGCTTTCAATGGTTTGTCTTATTGAAATATTGATTAATGGAGTAGAAAATTCTCTTCCTGGTTCTATATCACCCGACATCATTATAAGATCCAAGTCACTTGAGTTTTTCTTGAATTTTCATTTGGTATATTATTTCTTATTCATGTCAATTTCTTCAGCTGTTTGTTTATAGTCTGGAAAATTTTCCTTTTACCTGGATATTGGTGAACTGTTTTTTTTTTTCCACAAAATGAGCTGTTTTGCATCTATCTTAGGAACACTGTTGATGCTGACCCTCGATGGTGCTGCACTTTCCTTCTTGATCCTTCTGATCCTTTATTTATTGAAATTGGGGAGGCATTTATCAAGTGGCAGTTCAAAGGTAAAATGTTCATCAATCTTTTATCTTGTCTGTGCTTAAAACAAGATGAAATATATACATTTTGATTTAATACAATGCAGTTTGTTAACAACTTAAACAAAAAAAAAAAAGGAACAATGAAAATCAATTTTATATTTGTTTATTTATTTATTTTTACGGGTTTCAGATTTGTTACATCAAATGTCATTTCAATTCCTCCATGGTGCTCTGAATTTGTTTAAAACTGTTTCTTTCCGTTATAACTTGCTTTTCAATATATTTCTCATTACATGCATATTTCTTGTAACATGTACACCTCGAAGATTAAGCAGTTGGACGGTTAGAATTTCATTATCTTGATGGCCTTATGACAGAGGATTTCTTCTGTGGTTATGCATTAATTTATATGAGATTTCATGTTGAAGGGAAAATCATTCATGATACATTCTGCATTTTGCTTGGTTTGTTTTCTGTTGGTAATTTGTAATTTCTGGGGCATTTGGTTCAGTTTCTTGTGCTATCAGCACATGATAATGATCCACTGGGTCCATGGTGTTTTAGAGAATTTTATAGTCTGTTTTTGTATAATATTGACTGTGCTCAATTGTTATATTTTCATGCAGAATATGGAGATATCACAAACATTTATAACTGGTATGTGTAATAAAGTTCATTGATTACCAAGGGAAGCTTATCCTATTTGTTTTCTTTCCATGGGAGAGTACTCCTAAACCATGTCAACACATTTTTTTTTTTTTGACAACATGAATATTTTGATAATGGTGACCATCTTATTAGATGTAAGAGTTGGTACATGTCATGTGATTCTATAATACTTATATAGCCTTCCTCCCAATAGGTCAAGTTTTTAGATAGAGTGGCAATTTTAACATGACTTAAGGGTGGAGAAAGATCTAGAGTTTAGTTTGAACCCTTATGCAAAGTTCGCACTTCACACATGCTTTGGCTGTCAAAAAGAATGTGTCTGGACACGAGGATTTGTCTTAGAGTACAAGGAGATGTAAATGTTTTGTCCCTCTAAGAGCTTAAGCATGACAGATTCATCTAACTGAACCCACACTAAAAGGACCAGAAGCTCAGTGGCTAATAGTAGACAAGTTAGATGTTGCCTACAGAAAGGGGTCATGCTTGTAGTTCTGATTTATGACTTATATCCAAGGTTTTTCAGCTGTATGCATGCGTGTATGTGTTTTTTTTTATCTTCTTTAGGTTTTTTGTACCTTATGTCAACTTCTGTCTGTACTTCTGTAGTTTGTACTACCGTTATTTGTTTATTTTGGATTTTCTACGTGTTCTGGCTATCATCATGATGATCATGACTGGCTGTTTTATCCTATCTGATCTTGCTTTCATTTTCTAGTCCATGTTTGCAGGTATTTTCTTTTGTTTCATTATGTATTTGAGAAAGTCATGTATTTTAGCAGTTCTTCCACGTGGTATTTAAAGCCTTCCTTTGCTCCTTATGGAGTAAGTTTGTCTATATGTGATCTTACAGAGATAGCATGTTATGCAGTGATACATTTAACGAGAACAGCCCTCCTACTGATGATCCAACATATATATCTTCTCTTGGTTCAGCTGTCTACGCAGCAATGTCTAAAGCAGATAAGGATGCAGTTTGGCTAATGCAAGTATGTCCTTAAAAGGCCACTTAGTCTCTTATTCTAATTGTCTGTTCAGTTCTGTAATTTGACATTCACTGCATTCATTGTCAGTTATATTGGTCATTTTCTGCTAAAATGGTCTTTAGATTGTACCAAGAAAAATATATTGTCGGAATTAATAAAAGACATAAATGTTCTTCTGCCAGAATTAATTGATAGTTTGATTGCGGACCTTTTTTATTCCCTTTGTTTTCTGTCTTGACCCAATATCTCTGTGATTATTTAAGTTAGTTGTCTGCTTTTTGGTTGAACTCAATAGGAGCAGACGTTAACACAAAAATCTTTATTTCGAAGTCCTCTTAGGTAGGAGTGTTATTAACAAGTTTGAATTGGACTTATTGTGATAAGGGCCTTCCGTGATATTCCTTGATTTACAGTTACTTCTACTAGGAATGTTTTTCATTAACACCAAACTGGATGTTAGGCAAAGTCATTCTTGTTTTTTGGATATGCACGCAAAACTAATGGCATTAATATTTCAACATTGTTTCTGCAGAACAGGAGCATTAGGTAGCATGATATGCAGTTGGGATCTCAGATGTAATATAAAATGTTGGAGGTCCTGACACAATGATAAAACTTCAAGGAATCATGTAATTAGTAGTTTGGTACTGAAATTCGTAAGCCACAAAGTGTAAGCTGAAGAAAAGTACTATATTCACTATGTACTACCCTTCTAAAACTAGGTAAATACTAAAACCTAAGACGAGCAAAAAGCAAATAAAGTAGTCAAATACCGAGCCCTTATAACGGGTTTAACTCTCTTGTTGTCTCCTTTCCCATTTTTCATTTTGAAACAGAAAGGAGAAATAGCTAGGAAATGAAATTTATATCATGGCAAGACTTCATGATGTTTTTTTTTTCTTTTTTTTTTTAATATGAAGTGTGACTGTCATAGCTGTCTTATTTTGGATGATAAATGAACTGAAGAATGCTCATTTACAATCTTCAGGGTTGGCTATTCTATTCAGATTCATCATTTTGGAAACCACCACAAATGAAGGTACGCATATTCAATGGCTTTAGCTGCTTCCTCTGGTTTTGCTGTGAGTCTGTTTGCACTCTTTTCATGCTTTCTGGTAGTCTTTTTCTGTTTGTTTATCCAGCTTTTCTTGAGGGTATTACAACTCAAAGAAGTTAAACTTCCTTTGCTCCATGATCTATAAATTATATCGTTTTTCAATCCTAATAAGTTGCAGCCATATGGAGAAACACTTTCAGCACATAAAGCTTATTGCATCCCCCTATGAATAGAAAACTTTATTCCTTATACAGACAGGGTTCTTTTACTTGATTAATAAAAAGAGTACAGTTGAAAAGAAACAAAAATGAAGAAAGGTTACCTACTTCAACAGACATTAGGTATCTAGAGGTGATAATTTCTTAAGAGGCAGGAATTCTCGAACATACTGCTGGAAAGGTGCAAAATCAAGAAATAGTGAGACCTGTCTTCCATTTGCCATGGGATTTCACCATATGCATATGATACTGTCAAAAATTTTTATCGCCCTGGCTAGCATTAAGAGCTCTGAGTTTTGTTTTTCGGTAAAGGAATGATTTTTGACCATTATAGGTGCATTAATTTGCTCTTAGGTAATATTTCTTGCTGGTAACATATATATTTTATTTAAAAGGTCTAATCATTGAAATATATTGACTCCTTATGAAAAGGAAAGAGATGTATCTTTGAACTTCTTGACTTTCCTCATTTGGCTCTTATTTCTACCTTTTGGTCCTTCTGTTAACTTAGGTCTTTTATCATCTAATTTTCCCTTGGAGCCATATTTATTAAATGTTAACTGTCCCTTATTGAAGTTATTTTAGTTTTGCGGTTGTTTAACCATTATCTTGATTTGTTTGTCACAGGCACTTTTGCATTCGGTTCCATTTGGGAAGATGATAGTTCTTGATCTATTCGCTGATGTAAAACCAATATGGAAGTCATCCTCTCAGTTTTATGGAACTCCTTATATCTGGTAGTTACTTTGCTGCAGATCATTGTGATTTTTCATTCTTTCGTGAGCTTTATGTTTTTCATTCTTTTATGAGCTTTATGTTCAGAACGTACTTTCTGTTCTTTTTTTTTTTTTAATCTTGTCAACCATATTGGAGAAGCTTGGGATGCTGTCTGCACGTACTTCCAATTTTCTAAATATCCAAAACATATCAGGTGTATGCTGCACAATTTTGGTGGCAATATTGAAATGTATGGGGTATTGGATGCAGTCGCTTCAGGTCCTATTGATGCACGTCTGAGTGAAAATTCAACTATGGTATGTTTTATTCTACTAATAATTCTTGCCTGCAAATATCCTGCTCCTAATACTGGCCAAACACAGAGAACAGAATCTGATTCCTAACAGTAAAAGAAGAAGGTTCTATGGACTATTTTTCTCAGTGAACTCTTTATTCATCCATTGGTTCACAGGTATAGGACATCCATTCTGCATTTTATCATTTTCAGCCTTGTAAATTGTGTACTACCTGAAGTAGTTTAGGTAAGAAATGACACACCATTCATGAGAATCAAGACAGAATGTGAAGTTTTCTGGACTTCAATCGCTTATAATCATGAAGGGATCATTAATCAATACAATAGTAATTAAAAAATAATAATCTGTAATTTTTGATGGATGAGTCATTTAAGCAAATATTTCATTTTTTATTTAAAGTTTGAAAAATATTGTTCCTTTCTCCCAAAAATATGAGAGTCAACTTCTTGGAAATTGACTTCACAAAGTATACTCCATGGTTGGGTACTTCTACACAGAATAAATAATATTCCTCTTAAAACCACAAATCTGTTTTCTGGCTCTGATGCAAAAAACAGCTTATGATGTGGTGATCATCAACTTGGAGTCTTGCGGAGCATCCAAAATTACTTCACATGCCTATCTCCAAAATCGTTATGATTTGTGGAAACTACAAAGAAGGCAGCAAGAGTTCCTAACCAAATCGTGCCTATCCCAATTTCGGTCAAAGCCAACAGGTAAGAATCAATAGTGATAGGGAGAAACACCTCGAGAGAGTCCACCAAAGAGCCCAATATGTAAGTCAGGAACCCAATTCTGACCCAAAAGTTTAAGCCTTTAGGTCTTGAGCCCTTACTTACATATTAATCGCTCTTTTTCCATCTCTCTGACCAATGTAGGACATAACCCTTTACTTATGAATCTAACAAATCGCCCCCTTCATGAGTAACCCCCACATTAAACCCAAATTTACAAGCCCTTATTTGAACCCACTTTAATACTCAACGCAAGCCTACCTTATCACTTAAGGTCATATCATCTCCCAAACATGGACCCACTCTTCTTTAAGATCCAAACTGCATTCTGGATCCCTACCAACCTTTGGCTCTTTGGTCTAACACCAACCAAACTCCTTGGCACTTTGGTCCACCACCAAAAAGAGAATTTTCACTGGTCCAACTCCGAGAAGAATCCACTTGCCCATGAGTAGTCCAGTCTCGCAACCTGAAGCTCTGATACCAATTTGATAGGGAGCAACACCTCGAAAGAGTCCACCAAAGAGCCCAATATGTAAGTCAGGAATTCAATTCTGACCCAAAAGCTTAAGCCTTTTGGTCTTGAGCCCTTACATATTAACTCCTCTTTCTCCATCTCTCGGACCAATGTGGGATATAACTCTTTACTCATGAATCTAACAAGTTGCCCATGCCCCAAGTTCCTGTTCAAGTATTGAAAGAAAGTCATGAACTCCCCAATTGAGAGAGGCCATCAAATAGGCACTGGAAGCAACCAAATTTTGCCTAAGTCCAACAACTCCAGCACCACTAGGAAAATTAGGACTCAAATTGATGTGTGTGCTTTACAAGCTGAGGAGAAAGCACAGGCCTATGAGGTTGAAGAGGCAATGGAAACAACCAAAATTTGATGAAGAAGATCAACTGATATAAAGTAGAGGTTAACCAGGAGAGAAATTCTGGTGGTCTGAATATGTTGAAGTGGAGCTTAAGTGGAATAGTATTCTTTTGGTGTTTCCACAGTTTGATTGAGAAAGGGCAGATGGGCCACACTGAATATTGATGAATGTGGTCTCAACTCTGGATGGGCTTGAAACTCCATGTGGATGAATGTATCCCATTAAGTTACCAGGCAAAAGAGCTGACAATTTGGACCATCTCTATCAATATTTTTGTTCAGTATGGAAGGGTGATAACTGATGGAAATTTCCCACCATGTTTTGGACAGCTGATTTAGATCAAATTTGGCTGTTCCTTGTCGATTCAGGCTGTTTCAGGTTTAAAATTCTGGAACAGAGAATTCAGGTTCACCTGCAGTTTGAAAATTGAAATTGATAGACTCATCTGACTAATATTTTTCCGTAATTCAGAAACTTCTTTGGGAGTATATGAGGTACACACATACTTCTTCTCAGAAACCTGAGAGACATTCCTATATTATATAATCAAACTTTAGAATCTATCCTAGACCAGAAATTTATTGAAGCCTAAAGAGAAAAATCCGTGTCATGTAGAGGATCATAGCCAACTACCATGCATAATAGTTGTACTGGCTGGTTATAGTGTTCATGGTACAGGTAAGCGTAGATTGAATATTGCTGAAAATAAATAATAAATAAATAAATAGGGTATAGATCGAATAACTATAATCCTCTTGCTTAGGTGTGGTGGTAATGCTAGAGTATATTTAACCTTCTCTCATTTCTCTCATTCTCATCATCTTCATGTGTTGATCATGTACTTTATGTAATGACGTATAGAATAGAATATGCTACATATCTTAAGTTGACTATACAATCTTTTTTCCCTCCTACTTACTGCAGATTGTAAACAATTTGGTTTTTCTGGACAGGTTGGTGTTGGCATGTGCATGGAAGGAATTGAAAATAACCCAGTCGTATATGAGCTTATGTCTGAAATGGCATTTCGAAGTGATAAATTCCAAGTTAAGGTAATTGAAGTTCTTGTGTTACTAGTGATAAGAATCTCACATGCACATCACCGAGATTGAGCTGCATATTGTCTGCTTTTTGCTCCCTTAATATAGTCAGAGTTGTTTCCAGTGATGTCAATAAGAACCCAGTGAGAGATTACCCTATAAAAACTGAGAAAGCAGTACAGAAATTAACTCAATCAGCCAGGATTGCATTTTACATTATGAAGTCTTAATGAAAGTGCTATTTTTCTGTAGATATGTCATTTTGGATTTTTCTTATTGAGTAAAATCATCCATAAGTTTTACTTTCAATTGAAAATAATCAGAAACCACTAAAGCTTCAAAAAAAGATAAATAAAGAAGAAATTAACTCTCAACTTTCAATTGCACCAGTAGAACTCTATTGGATTGGATAAGATGGAATTCAATTCATCTTTCTTACTTTTGCAGTGTTCTCATGTTTTAAGTTGCCTTGTATATCTTTAGCATATACATATATTCCAGAAAAACTAATAAATAATGATGAGACAAATCATGTGATATTATTCAAGGTGCAGTGGCAGTTTTTTTTCCTTTTCATTCTTTTATTCATGTGCACTGGTATCTTTTCATTTGCTTGCAACAAGAAATGGAAAGCTTACAGGTATGCACACGGTACTGAATTCTCTCCTGTTATCCATATTTAGCAGTCTGGAAGGGGGGAGAATTAGTTACAGCACAAGTCTCACAGAAAGTGTTGCAAAATAAATAATTTTAAGCTATATATGTCAGTTCAATAAAGCAAACATAAGCCCAAAAGTAAATCAAAAGTACATTGAAAGTGACTAAGGCCAGGTATATATAGTGGTTTGAATCCTCAATCCCTAATTCACTACTTAAGTTCTGACTCTCCTCGGAAATGGGCTTGTTCTTTGATTAAGCTCATTATTCATTCCGTACTCCTTCAAATGGTTGTTATGCAATCGCTTTGATTTATCAATGGCTTCAAGTAAATTGCTTTTTTCCAGGGAGATTTGAAGTATCGACTGGGTCAGTGGGAACATGATCCAAAGCAAATTTTAGGAAAGCTTAGGAACTCAAAATAATTTGTGGCATTTTGCAAAAAGATACTTTGAGATGAAGGGACTAATATAAGATCTGAGAACTAGCCTATACCAAAAATGGTATCCTATCTAAGAAACATAACTACATTCAAATCCATCTCTCTTTTCTCTGAGTGTCACCAAGAACCTTTGTAATTCTGTCAACCCCATGAACAGAGGCAGGAAAAGGTTTCTAGGACTCATGTAAATATCTGCCGTATACAACCACTTCAACCATCAAATATGAGTATCATATCTTGGAATATCAAACTTGTGGAGCATAAACCAAAGGAATATTTACCTTCCTATGCGAAACTTAATATTGAATTGCAACACTATATGGTGCTTTTGGTTTCTCCATTACTGCTCTTGAATCATTTCTATTCTTGACGATGTAGTGTTATATACTTCTCCAGGAATGGCTGAAAGTGTACAGTCATAGACGATATGGTAAAGAACTGCACCAGCTTGAAACTGCTTGGGAAATTCTTCATCAAACAATATACAATTGTACTGATGGAGTGGCTGTACGTATCCTTATAAACCATTAGCATGTTGTATTTTTCTGTTTTGAGTTAACTAAGATATTTAATTGTCAGAAGCACTAAACTGAACAGAGTGGCATAGAATACACGATGCAGGACTAAGTATTAAGAAAAAATATTAAAAAATAGTTGATTCTTAGAATAAGTTCTCATGAATTGAATAATGATATCTTAATATTTTTTAATATTCTACTCTATAAAATATAGTGTTGTTTCCCATTGCTTTCTTTTATCATTATGCAGCATTGAGATATCTATCTGAGTCAGGACTATAGGATTGCACATTTGACAACTTGTTATAAATTATTCAGACAATAGAACTGTTAAGTGATGTGAATTTTTCTCATTTATCTCGTAGAGTTTGAATCAGTACAGAATTGAACAAGGCCATGCAGGATTAAGTTAATTTTCTAGGCAATTTTTCCTGGATATTTATTTATGTTAACTATCATAAAGGATTGTGCTGTTTATCTTCTAGTTTCTGAACACTCTCACATCATGTTTGCAACTCATTATTCTTCTGAAAAATCAATTTTGTCCAGGATCACAACACAGACTACATAGTCCAATTTCCAGATTGGGATCCAACACTTCATACCAGATCCGATTTACATCAAGAAAATCAGATGCAAAAGATTCCTGGAGTATACCGAAACAGAAGGTTTATGCTCCACGAAATAAGCTCCCCGTTACCTCAGCCACATTTGTGGTATGATACTCAGGATGCGATTGCTGCATTAAAGCTTTTTCTTGATGCAGGAAATGAGCTTGCTGGAAGTCTCACATATAGGTAAGGTTGCATATGGGTGGTCAAATTGGGATGAGTTTCCACTTTCTTCTCCTTCCTACATTCCTTTTTTTCTTGAACTAAATGTGTTTGTTGCATGTGTCTGTCTGTCTATCTGCTTGTGTCTCTCTTTTCTGTCCTGCCACAAGTATTGAGAGAGAGAGAGAGAGAAGTGAAACTTCAGGATATGTCATCTGTTGATTAGTTTTAAGAACTGTAAAGTCTAGATAGTATTCTTGTTTACCTGGACATGCATACTATTGGTATACTAAGATTTTCTGTTTTAATCTATCAACATAGAAAATATTTTACACAAATCATAATAGAGTGTAACATGTACATTTTGAGATTACCTTATAATATGTGAAAGTTGAAACTATAAACTTACATCCGGATTATTTACATGAGACTACATGTGACAAAATTCAGCTACAGTGTGCTAATTTTCTTGAAGGACTTTTACTCTTACACATATGTGGTTGGAAACATGCCATACATTGGTTATTATAACACTTATGAAATGTTTCATGTGATGGTGGCCAAAAAAGCAAAATGGTCCTTACTAGTTACCCAATTTTGCTCGTGTATTTCCCTCTAAGAATATAAAGTTCAGCTGCAAATTAAAACACTATTGCCCATTTCTATCTCATGTTTAATCTCTTGCTTTAGCTTTCTGGCAGGTTGATCATTCTTCCAACTGATTCATTTTTCCAAAACTTTTGTGGTCGAAAATGTTGAAAGAAATTAGCAGATATATAGTAATTTGAAGGGTAAAGTTGAAATGAAAATGGAGAAGAGAGATCTCTGGTTGTAGATACTAAGAAAAGAAATGAGAACGGGATCCAGAAGTTACAAGAAGGAAATTTTATAGTTTAGAACTTCAAAATTTTGGTCCTCAATGTTACAAGAAGGGAAACCAACAAAGTAGAAGAAAAGTTAGAGAAGGAGGCATGGTTACCTGAGAGATGCTTTCTACATTTGTGAAAGCTAAATTGTGGTCAACCCTCTAACAATGTTGTCAACATGAAAAGTCAAGATTAAAAGGGGAGATTCCAAACGGGACATGCACATGGCATAAATGCACTGTCTGAAACTTTTCTGAAGCAAATTGACGAGTTGAACTTTTCGCTTGAAATATTGGAAGCTTAAAGTAGATGAATGTTGCAATCACCACTGATCACATATTTTGTTGGAACAGGTATGATTTGGTTGACTTGACTAGGCAGTCACTATCAAAGCTTGCAAATCAGGTATATTTGGATGCCATAAGTGCTTTCCAAAATAAGGACGCCAATGCCTTAGCGGTCCAGAGTCAAAAATTTTTACAACTAATTAAGGACATTGATGTGCTTCTTGCTGCGGATGATAATTTTTTACTTGGAAGCTGGCTTGAAAGTGCAAAAAGCTTGGCAGTTAATTCTGATGAGGCAAAGCAGGTCAGAATCATATTCTTACCTTTTCCATCAGTTAGATCAACTTAAGTCCAGCATTAAGCTTGTGATTGCATTCTCTTGGTGGTATCTTTTGTTTTCTACAGAGATTGCACACCTTTCATACAGATATTAGAGCAGGCCATCCATTCTTCTGTCAATGCTGTACACTTTATCTGTGTAAAATAAATTAGAATAGGGACTGAATGATTGATTGTTTGACTTTCTTTTTTTGTTTGTTTTCATTTTCTAAAGTATGAGTGGAACGCAAGGACACAAGTGACAATGTGGTTTGATAACACAAAATACATTCAAAGCAAGCTTCATGACTATGGTAACGTACTTTCAAAATGTTTTTACCTGCTACAATCTAATTAACTATTCTTATCTGGGCTTTTGATCAGTGTTAATATTTCACTCATCTGTGATCAGCAAATAAGTTTTGGAGTGGGCTGCTCCAAGGATATTATTTCCCACGAGCATCAATGTACTTCAGTCATTTATCAAAAAGCTTGAGTGAGGACAAGGCATTCACGTTGGAGGATTGGAGAAAGGAATGGATAGCATATTCAAACGAATGGCAAGCGGGCACAGAGCATTACCCAGTGAAGGCCCAAGGCGATGCCCTTGCCCTTGCAAAAGATCTATACGTGAAGTACCTGAGATAAGAGTCATAAGACAACTATTTTAGGTTTTTCCTTGCTTTGACTTTTCTTTCCTGTTCTTTGTCAGGGAGAGGAGGTTAAAAATGAGATATCTCAGTTGTTTATCTGGAATGTAAAATTCTGAAACTTGTTGGAACTATTTGCAACATTTTAAATTTACTTGAAAGATTTGAGTTCTTAAAGAGAAACTTGGGCATAATATTTTTGGACAAATGTTGATGCTGCATGATGAATATGCACTCTTGATTGAATATTCTTGATTCTTTGCAGGTCAAAGTAGAAAATTTAGTGTTGTCCTTGCGTTGGCTAGGACTGGAAACTGAGAAGGATGGATTATGCAAAGGATTTTTTTTTTTTTTGGTGCTTTGAAGTTGATCCCTTTGCTGACATAGCAGAGAACAGCTGAGACGAAGAAAAAATATATACATAATGTGATCATGTTCCAGTATGATTTTGTGGATTAGTCAGGGACCTCTCTGTTAAACCAAGATTAGTTAGCAGAAAATTTACTGTTGAAGTAAGCACATTTGTCTCTGCATAGTGCATACAGGAAAACTCTTTTTTTAGGGGAATGCAGGCAAGCTTTTGAATCCCAGGTAACAAATTCAAACAGCCTTGAAATTATCGAAAGCCAGAAGAATGTCTCCGATGGCATGAGGCCTTGGTTAAACCCCACAGTTATCCTTCTGGAAGTCAAAATCTTTAGGGCAGCACAAGCTACACAACTGCATTTGTCATTGTTTTCATTGGATTGTTGACAATGTCCCAATTCTGCAAATATAGACAATGTTATTGTGGTTGATATACTTCTAACCATGTGGAATGGTATCAACTGATTTCAGTATGTTCCAAGATGTAGGGAATGTGAAAGTCTGAACTACTACATATAAAGGCTGTAAAATTGCCAGAGCAGTACTGCTTGGAAAGTAATAATGAAAATTTAAGCATGTAAGAACATATCCAAGTTAGATCCATTGAGAAGATATTGACATGTCAATTAGGATTAGGTGGAATGACTTGGAAATACCAGCAGTGGAGTTAAAAATAGAAACGGCAATGTAAATTTTTTTCAAGCCAGTTGAATGATCTACTACCTTTCAAAGACATAATAATACAGGTTCTTTTCTAGCTAGTCTGATGCATTTGAATTTTTGAAGAATGACTAATATATAATTAGTCAATATTTCAGTGTTCAATAATACCTCAGGGAGCAGTCAGGGGACTCATGGCCATGGGACCAAAAGAAAATGAAAGTGACAATAAAAGTCTTCAGCTGGAGCTGCGAGATTGTCTGGACGGATTTGGCGGAATTCAGTATTGGATGATCCATGTTCCCCTCCAGCAGCCCAGCCCACATTACCGAGGGAAATGTATCATTCAAACAAGCTTTCGGCCCCTCACATGATGATAATTTTGATAAATGATTTAGCTACATGATGATAATTCTGACAAATGACTCAACCTGCTATACAAAAACCTTATCAAGAATAGAAAACAAAAAAAAGCAATAATTCAAGTAAGTTACAGGAAAAATTAGCACTATAGAAGGAGAGAGATGAAGACAAAAGAAGAAGCCTTGAAGAGAGCATAAGAGGCAACCGAGCCATCAAATTAGGGATGGCCACAGGGCGGCATTGGGGTGGGGTCCCCTCTCCCACCTTGCTGCCCACTAATTTCCCCACCCCTGCCCCCACCTCGTCCCCCTAACCCCTCCCCTCGCTCCGCCTTGCTTCTTCCACGGGACTAATAAAAATTTATTATATAATTTTATTATAGTCAAATTTTAGCAAATAATTAAATACTAAAATATCAACACATTATCAAGTTATTATTTATTATAATTTTACAATTGCAACTCATAAAAATAATTAAACAAAAGTTATTTGAATACAGCCCAACATGATGAAACAAATACAACTAAAGTAGTTAAGTTTTCACTTTTAACACAAATACAATAACTAAGTCATTATTGTGCTTTTTTTTGAGAAAAAAGGGTTATTGTGTTAAGTATAATTAGGATTTTAGTATAAATTTATTAGCAAATTTAGTATAACTAATTAATAATTTTAATTAGTAGACATGTATAATTATTAGTATAATTGATAATATCCGTTATATTACATATACTAATATATAAGTTTGTAACTAATTAAATTAAATATTATTTATATAATTAAATATATATATATATTTATTAATTTTTTTTACGAGTGCAGGGGGTATACTCCCTCACCCCCACCCTGTTTCTAAACAAGGGATTTTCCCTTGTTACCGCAAGTGTCAAATCCCCCCGCCCCGCCCCGCCCCGTTAGCCCCCCACACCTTACCCAGTTGCCATCATTACCGCAAGTGTCTGCATCAAACTAAAGTCAAAGGTGGAGGAAAAATTCAACAGTATTTTAGTCTGTTACAGGCCAATCTAAACACTTCTTAGATTACAGCAATTATAAACACTTTATTCTAGTAGTAGTATTTGTGCCACAGTAATTAGAATTTTCTCATATAAATAATTAGATTAGGATTCTTTTGTTAACAAGTCTATCTTTCCATCTATCTTTTGTTAATTAATATTACAAGGCCTCTAAGTATATTCTGTGTCCACAGTACTCATTTCAGGTGTTAAAACCATTTAGGAGAAAAAGAACTTTTTGAATTTGAACGTGCCTAATGAAATTGAGAAGTAATTTTAATATAAGAAAAGATAAACCTATTATGAGTGACTGAGAAAATCCTTGCTTGGCTAGGAATTACCCCTACTTTTTTTGTTAAATCAAGAACCACTTCACTAGAAAACTTTAGAGAGAGATTTAAGAAATAGATTTTAAAGTAATAAAGAAAGAATAAAATAAGAGTTAATAGGAGTTTGATCCTTCGCAAAATTTCTCTTCTCATCCGTCACCTTCACACAGGTTCGGTACTCAGAGTCGGACACCTCTATAATACTAGTAATAGTTCACATGCATTGCACGTGATTGTAATATCTTAAAATATATTATTCTTTAGATACTAAAATTTTTTATGAAATTTTGATCATCAACATCATAATATAGTATTTTTATGTTATTTATTTTTTTTAAGCTAGTTACTTTTAAAAATTTATTAAATCAAAAGAGATAGAAAACATTCCACTGTAGTTGATGTATCCCTTAGGATTGAATTTGCAATCATGAACCAAACACTTTTTGATTTACAACTTGAACTCTAACATATCAAATATTGATAATATCATATTTTATCAAAATTATTGTATATTCATGATTCTATTGCATATAAACCACAATCATCACAATTTTTTTGTGAATGAAGAAGTAATTAAGTTAGAAAAATAAACATACATGTAATTTGAATTCTTTGTATTATGTTAATTCTATTTTTGTCAATAATGGAGTATAAATGATCCACCACAGAAAGTTTTTTTGGCTTGTACATTAATTGAAATTTTATAGATAGAGATAGTTGGAGTTTTTATATTTTTCTTTTCCTTTATTCATGTTTTTAGCACAATACAATGCAAAGCAAAAGCAACAAGTCTACTTTTTTCATATGAGCACAATATTTTTGGTTTTAGTATTAGTTTTTTTCATGATCATGGAATTGGAATGAGAATTGTGACTAATTAATAATTTAATATTAATTTTTTGTATATTGCAATGTTTTATATTTTTAATTGCCAACTTTTAATCCATAACCGCTATCATTATTATCAATTATTGGAATGCACTAAATCTGTCTAATTGCAATTGTCACCATAAATGAAATTTACTTAATTTTAAAGCTTTTCATTTCATAACCGCTTCCATTATTCACTAATAGTGCAATACAATAAATATATGTAATCATTAGAAAAATAAACATCACCAAAAAAAATTTGGATATCATTTTCATTTTATCATTTATCATTTTAAATTTACTCTTATTATAATTCTTATTTTATCATTGGAAATTGCTTCTGACTTGATGGATGGATTTGGTTTACCAGTACAAATGAAACATTACAATATTATTGTCAATAACAATGTTTGTCTTCCCCTGGATATCAATGATTTGGATGTCATCTTTAGTATTATTTGAATTGTATTCTAGCTTTTTAATTCATTTGCTATTTACTTGATGTCATTTTATAAATAGTTTTCATATTTTTATTTTAGGTTTTCTTGTTTTGATCAGTTGCTATTAATGATAATAGTAATTTGTATAGTGCTATTTCAGATTTCTTTTTTCTAGTTTAATACTGCTATTTCAGTTTTAAAGGTGTCATCATTTTTTGTATATTGAAATTCCATTGGGTGCTACATGAAAAATTCTTCATATTGGTAAAAAGTGCATAATTGTCAAATTTACTCGTGATATTTGTATGAAAATATACAAATGAATAGGGGTTCTCTTGTCCTTATATATTTCTCCATTTTTTAGAAATTATCTATTTTTTTAAATTGATTTTTTTTTGGAAAAATGGTCATTTTCGCCCCTAAGCTTTTTTTGTCTGTCAATTTAGTCCCTAACTTTTATTTTTAGCCAATTTAATACATGAATTTAATTTTCGGATCCAATTAAGTCCTTCTACGACGGCGCCGCCACCTAAAAATAATTTAGCTCCTAATTTAATATTAAATAAGGACATTTTGAGAACTTTGAATTATCTCCTCTCCACTGCCAGGCTCCGCCACCAACCACCCGCCTCCTCCTTTATGATCAGCGATTTTGGAATGTCAGCAACACCAGTAATCCACACTTTGGCAATTTGGCAACAATTTGGCAACCCGGCGAGGCCCCTGCAATCTCAAGACCCCACCAAAGAAGATGAACCACCACCACTGCCACCCCAGCAGCTGCCCCTCTCACCACTACCACAGCCACAACCACCGCTTCAACTACCCCAAGAAAACCAACCTTCCACCTGCGAAATTTGCATCAAACCCATAATTTCACCAACCCAATTATTCAAAAGCCCAAACAATGAAAAATGCGGGCCCCACCCATTCTGCAAATTGTCAACCATAACAACTATAGTACCAAAGTTCTTCCATGGCGGTAAAAATCACAAAAGCCTCAAGTCTCCAAGAGTGGAATCCCATGTTTGAAATAGAAGCCTAGCCACCTTAGGCATGCATGTTTAGAGTAGAAATAGGAATTCCCTCTTCCAAACTCACTGACACAATAAGACAAAATCAGAGCATCTCAAGGAAGGCTGAAGAGTTAACGAAGGCAGAGGCAGCAGCCAAGTTGAGGGAGCAACGGCGACTAGAGGAGAAAGCTAAGGCTCTGGAGGCACTGGAGAGGAAAAAGAGGATCGCAGAGAAAGCGCAAATGAGGGCTGAATTACGAGCACAGAAAGAAACCGAGCTCAGAGACAAGGTAAGAAATTTTGAATTTCCAATTCATGTGCCTGAGTAAGTGTGCTTTTCTTCACTTGGCTTTCCATCAATGACGTCCGTTTGATTTGTCTAGGAAAGGGATAAGAGGTTGAGGAAGAAGGAGAGAAAGAAGGCCGGTGGAGCAGAAGTTCCCGATGGAAACGATATTGGGGAATGCACTCCAAAATCTGAAATCGTACCTGGAACAATAAAGGAATCTGAGGTTAAGTACTGTTTTCCTACCGTTACCAAAAGATCTCAAAAACCATCAGTTGTGGTGAAGCAAAGCAAGACAAAATCTATCCCTCCGCCACTTAGGAACAGAGGTAAAAGAAAAATGCAGCAGTGGATGTGGATAATTTTGACATGCGTGGTTGTTATTGCTCTGTTCTTGCTAGGAAACATTGGCTTCTTCTCCAATCTTTCAAATTTTAGGCTGCGGAGCCATAGTAATCCCTCCGCCGGTGGATTACTGGTGTTGCTGGTATATCCAAAATCGCCGATCATGAAGGAGGAGGCGGGTGGTTGGTGGTGGAGATTGGTAGTGGAGAGGAGATAATTCAAAGTTCTCAAAATGCCCTTGTTTAATGTTAAATTAGGAGCTAAATTACTTTTAGGTGGCGGCGCCACTGTAGAAGGACTTAATTGGATCCGAAAATTAAATTCATATATTAAATTGGCTAAAAATAAAAGTTAGAGACTAAATTGACGGACAAAAAAAGTTTAGGGACGAAAATGGCTATTTTCCCTTTTTTTTTTTACAATCTCAACTAATGACTAATGAGAAAATTTTCATGCTTCAATTAAGAAATTTTGATACGTATAATAATAGGAGATGGAGTCCAAGAGTAGGTAAATAGTTTTTAATGAGCAATTTTTAATTATAATTACCAATACTACTAAAATGTAATCAATTGGAGTGTTTTATTTCTTTTAATTAGTGCCACGTTAAAATGAAATAATTCTAATTAAAAGACATGAGGGTAATTTAGGGATAACAAAAATTAAGATAAAAAAGTACTTACACTTACACTTACACTCCCCAATACCAACATTTATACTTTGTATATAGTAATGATAATGATATTCGAAAACTATTTTTCCCTCACCTGACTGGTGATCATAAAGACAAGAAAGGAACTAACAGATTTGTCCTTGAAGGAGAGCCTGTTAAGTTTGAAGTATCAGCTTTGGTTCTTGATGTCACTATGTCATTGTTCAAAAATGGCAATTACATAAAGGAACCAGATGCATGGACCACAGAAAAGATAAATAAGCCCACTAAGTACAGAGCTATGAAAAAGAGATTGAGTTTGCAACTAATCACCACCTATAAAATTTACAGTTTCATCCATATCTTGCGGTATTTTTGGATATTAACAAGTTGTTTACATTTGACCCGAAAAGGATAAGAAAAAAGTTGGAGCAATGTCACACCAATTCCATTAGTAAAGGATCACCTGCGGACATCAGTTTTATCAACTTCAGAAAATCAGACTCATTGGAAACTATCCACGGATGCACTGCAGGTACGTGAGCAGAATAAAAATCCTGGGAATCTATAGATGAAGCTTCTGTCTTGTAGATCATTTTATTCAGCACAGAATCAAAATTTTGAGGCACATCCATTGCCATGAAGAACACAGGCACCGCAATCTTGTGGTGAATGTCAAGATCGCCCACAAGATCAACAAGATCAATGAAATCCTGAACAAATTTCCGAGGCACGTAAAACACTTCAGAGCCACAGAAAGCAAGGCTCTGCTCACTCGGGTTGCTTCCCTTGTAATTGACCTGAAGATGAGCCGGCATTGTACTTACAACTTTCTTGACCATGTCTGCTTGCTTCGAAAACCAAGATAAATTCTGGTCAATGGCTGTCCTTGAAGTAGGCACCTGGAATTTGGTTAGGAAAGAGACAGAGAATGAGCAAATGGTGATTGGGAGTCCGAAACGTAGGGAAAACATTGTTTGGGCTCATACTACCTGGTTTGCAATCCACAGTTTTGATCTATCTGCTTGCACCAGATGCCAGTAGTTTAAGATTGTATTGTCGTGAAGAAAAAGGAACCCTTCTGTACTATTAAACCTGTAAAATATTTTTGGCAGATATCTGCAATTTAACTGAGCATTAGCAAGACAAAGGCACCAACCATGGACTCTCAGCACACTCAAGAGGCCAACTTTCAGCATGGAAAAATGGATAATCCAATACAAGATCTCACTCTAAGAGAAATGTATAATAAACATGCACATGAAAGATAAATAGGAGTACGGTAATTGACAGCCGAGCGAAAGGTAAAAAAAAACAAAGACTGCCAATGCCTACTCTTGCCTTTCATCGCATATGAAATTGAGGAAACAGAAAAAAAGGAAGCTTCCTAGCTTCAGTACCAGTTAGCTAGTTTCCTACTTTCTGGAAATTTTAAAAATTCTATTCAAAAAGCACTGTTCAATATTACAATCATAGATCAAACCTTGTTAAAATTGCTGAGAATACCTATATGATCTACTTCAATGCCCTGTATAGGACTTTACAGTGGTTCATTTAGATCCAAGTTTCTCTCTCTTTTTTCTCAAGCATTATGGACTTTCAATAAATTTTCTGTTTGCTCTAAATAACGTTGGAATGACTTTCAATAAATTACTGTTAGTCACCATGACTTGAGGAGCTGTAGTCTCACATACCAATGTGTTAACAGCATTATCTCTAAAACGAAAAACCCATCACAATCCCAATTGTGTTGAAATTCCATGAACTGGCAAAGAAGAAACTAAATCAGCTAACTACTATAACATGTTTTACCACCCCCCTCCCTGCAACTATATTCAGGTAAATTCTTTTATGTCTGGAATCCTTTTGGGAAAAGAAAAAGTGAAGGATAATGACAACTTATTAGAATAATCAGTCAAATGCAAATCAAGGATGATTATACAACAACTAGAATATTATTCCACTTAAAAGTGTTGCTTACAAGAAGTCATTAATAGAATGATAAAGGAAGAGAAGCTATAACGAAGCTTCAAAATATTAAGAGTTGGAGGGATTCCATCTGTTTAGCAAATAAGAATGTATTCCTCAAGATCAATATCCATTTCCTTTCCTGTTCATTTGCCATAGGAGATTCAATGTCATTGAAATGATTTGATGTTCTATATGTAAAACAAAGTCTTTTTTTTCCCCCTTTTTCTTAGGCATAGTAGGAAAACCAACAGCAAATCCCCAGAGCTTAAGGATCATGCACCTATCGTGCTCTGCTTATTGGATAGCTAACTAGTTTGACATGAAACCAGACAAGTACTCTAGAGGTTCACTTATTATTCAAGTGAGACATGATATGACACTTTAATTTTCTCATTTCACTTTATACGTCAAAGCCATAGCCACTATTGTAAAAGGTAGTATCATTTTCACTGAAGGAATCTAGAAAAATCTGAGCTATCTACTAATAACGTACACCAACTCCTACAACATACACCACCAGGGCTACAATCCACGATTGCCCCTCCCATCTCCAATTGCCCCAACACCTAACTAAAAAAGGAGAAAGAGGAGAGTGAAGAAATGCCAGCAGCTATCAGAAATGTGTGATTGAAATTTTTTCGTTTCTTTTTCCATAGCTTTCCTATATGTTCCTAAATAGCATATTATTTTCACAGCATGAAGATGATTCACAGTCCTATACTATACAGCCAAAATTGGTATTTATCAGCTGTGCTATTGTCCGACGGCATCAAGTGAAAATTTTGATTTTAACTCTTGTTTTCTGTGAGCATATGATTTGGCAACCAACTATATGTACAAGGGAATATTTAATTCGAAAACTCCTAAGACTTAAAGGCATCAGTCTGCGACTCTTAATATTCCTTAGTTCGGCTACACGGAACATGATAGGAATCCTAAAGCAAGACACTTTTCATGTCAAAACCTCTTTCACAAACAAGTAAAGGTTTAGTGACTGTGCAATGCTGCCAAACTTCATAATTAAGGATTGTGCATGAACTAACTTAAGAAGCCAGAATTCCTTCCTTACAACAGGATCGTGCATGAACTAAACCGAGACACCAAAATTTCTTCCTTACAACAAGATAAAAGAAGGCAAAATTTCTTCATTATGACAGGATTCAATATTAAGAATGTACCATTCTTCCCCTCTTTTTTCTTTTAACTTTTTCTAGAATGTTTATGGCTGGCTTTACCTATGGGAAATACACTTCTAAAAATTGAAGTGTTATCTTGAAATGCTTCAACATGTATTCTCAAGCAAAGTTCTCTCATCTTTTGAAACATAACAACAAGATTGATCTTTGATATTCACTGTTTTCATGCTATTGCTGCTTAGTCGTATATTCTCCGAAATGGATCCATCTTTTATGTTAATTTATTTGCCTTGATCATTACCATTAGTAGCTTCATCACATCTATGAGATGATAAATAGAAGTTTAACCATGTAAACAATCAGAGTAGTCAGCCAGATAAACGAAGCACTCTGAAGCAGAAACAACTGAAAATCTTGATTGGAATAATATTCAATAAGGAAGCATGTAAGCAGTAATGAGATAATGTGATTCAAAATGTCGTCTACATACTTGTATAGTTGGTCCAATTGCCCTTGTCCAATTGCAAGATCTGCATCAGCCTGGTTTGATAGAATAACCACTGTTTTGAATATTCTGCCATAAAGCAATCTCCATTCTAAAGCAGTTTGTTGGACAGGTCCACTGACAAACATAATTAGCACCACATTACCAAAACTCTTCCTCCATCTAACTAAATTCCCTATTTCATAATTCACTGTTCCCGACTCCTCAACTCCAAGATGCACAGAAGGTAGTTTTCGAGGGACAAATTCCTTTCTATCTCCAGGGACGATTTCTCCCTTTTGTCCATCCAATTCAATTTGGAATATGCTTGGCTGCTGATATCCAACAGAAAGCAAATCTTGCAACCAAGCAGCAGTATATTTGACATCATTTTCCCCCCAGAAGCCTTCTTCAGCCATGGCATAACTCAAATCCAAAATCTTCTCAAATAACCTATGCTTTTCAGATCTCCAAGAAATCAAGAACTTTATTAAACGGCCTACATTTACATGAAGGTCTTTCTCCTCGGAAAAAGGGTATGCTTCAAGTTCATCATTTCTATGAACTGTTGGAGGATAAACCACAACATAACCACCAATTTCCCACAACAACCTTTGTCCCCAGTAGCCCCTTGAGACATCAGATGCCATCTTGCTAACAGAGACGGGAAGCATCAAGGACCAAAATGCATTATAATGAAACAATGTATTGAATGAATTCACCGGCACCATCATACCTCGAGGCAATGCAACTTTAGGAGCATGTTCGTCAAACTCTATATCGAATGTTTCCAACCCTGCTTTTCTGGTCGAATAGAATACCGAATCAACATCGGGTAATCCATTGCTTATTCCCTGCTGTATGTACTGCATTCCTCCAGACACTTCACTGTAAAACTCCTCGTGATTAACTTCACCGACATTTTCCAATGGCAATCCTCTAGGCCAAACTGATCTCTGTCCAAAATGAACGTAAGGATTCACAGCAGTCCTATTCGCAGTTACATGACTATACTGCAAAATCCTCTGCTCTTTTGCTATATCTCCATCAATCTCCAAATCAAAATGCTTCCCTATCTCCCCACCTATCACTTCCCCGCGATCATCAGCATCAAAAATCTTCCTAGCACCGTGCTGGATTGCAAAAAGATAGCCCACAGTTTTCCTAACAAAAGAATCATAAGGAAGGTAATCCACTACTCTGAACCCCAAATTTGCTTGGTCTTCTAATGACAAGTATATTGCACCCTTCAAAATCCAATCTTTTGGGGTTTTTACGTTGCCTATTGCAAGAACTTGCCAACCCTTTATCCTAACCAGGCTCTGGAGTGAAGCAGAAGGATAGTCTGAAACTGAAACCACAATCCACTGTTCTGAGTGGAAGGAAGAATAGGGTGAGGACTTGTCTAAAATGGGCTGGATTGAATTGAGGTCAAGCTTTGGAAACTTGAGCTTTTCAGGGTGGTTTTGATGGGAAGTTTTGAAGCAAAAAATAGAGTTTTGGGTGGTATTGGAAGTTTGCAAGAAGAAGAAAAGGGCTGCTACTGTGAGTGTTAAAATGCAAAAAACAAGCAGTTTCAAGGAGTTCTCAGAAACCCATGTGGAAAAATCAAAATTTCTTGGCTCATTGAAGAGATTGACATGCTTTGGTCTGATGTAATGGGGTTTTGACGATTTTACAGAAGAATCATCTTGGACCATTTTTGTCAAAAACCCACAAAACTTTTGATGCGGGTTCTCAATTCTGAGCGCAGAAACCCACCAGAGACAGCCACAGACACAACACAACACACAGCAGTACGGTGCTACTCTGATCTGAAGTTCTCTGTTATGGTAGTATAGTTTGTTACCTGAGAATGTGGGAAGAAAATGAATCTAAACTCTCATGAAAATGGAATGCTTGATACAAAAACAGAAAGACAAACAGACATTCATAAATGGTAAATTCTGTAGTGTATTGTTTCTGGATTCGGATCTAAATCAAGAAGGAATTATGAAATGTGAAGTGAAGTTAATGGAACAGTTTCTTGATTTGGCCGCCGACAGTTTTGTTTATTAAAGTTCAAATTGGAATGCTTCAGTGAAACTTTAACACTCTTTGCAGACACTCTGTACTAACATTTTACAGTACAATCAATAACCATACTTTAACTCTCTCCCGGTTCAACGTTGCTCCCATCTGTTCATGTCCAATCATCAGGCCAGGACCCATGGGGCCAAATAGGTCGAGCTAAATAAAAGGACCATTGATTAGTGCCCAACAAACCAATTATTCCTAGTTGGCCACTAAAAGATATTTAAAAGATTTAAAATTTTACTCGGACGTCGATTAAGGGCATGCATTCTAAAAATTCATGCTTTCCTGAAAATTTTGATAGTGGAATCCGGTGGCGGTTCAATTTTCTTTGAATTTTTCTTGAATCTCTTTAGGTCCCTCTTTCCCTAGTATAAAATAGAAGTACGTTTAGAATAAATTCTATCATGTCCGGACAAAAAAAAGATTAGTGCCCAACAATCTCTAATAAGTTTTCACCAACTCATTCATGCTGTACTTTTAAAAAATAAAATAAAATAAAAACATCATCATTTCAATAAATTTTGCACTAAATCTGTTTGTATCTATGTATATTTAATGTAATTTCTGCTATTCATTATTGAATATTTGATTTTCAAACATCCACGAGATTAAACACTTTTTTTTGGTTGTTTTTTCAGAAGTAAAGGCCCTTTTTTTTTTTTGCTTTGAGCATGTGGTATCCTCACCCTCAGTAAGACTAATCTGGATTCAGCCAAGGAGCGCTTGCAGAATTCAACTCCTACTCGGGAGTAAAAATTTGAGGCAAACTTTGAATACTAGATATGACTTCAAAATAATAGGGGTCAAGGTCGGTCAGTAGAACGATAGAGGATAAGCTTCATCGTGTGGTCAAAACTTTTGAAAGTGTTACATGCACAAATACAACTTGTGATGTCCCGTTAGCATTAGAAATGAAACGTGTAATCAGCACACTTAGATTCTGATTCAGCAGCCCTCTGAGATTGGAGTTTAGTCAAGTAAACATAGAAGCTTTCCCGATTAACACTGATTCCGCTTTAGTTCAAGTAAAAAGGCTTCTTTGGAAATTGGAAGTCATTTTAGAAGATGACATTAAAGAGATCTTAACGAATTTGCAAATTTAGGCTGGTGAACTTAGACAATTAAACTAGAGCGAATTGCGCGAAATGTCACTAAACTATTTCAAAATGCCGGTTCTGGTCACTAAACTTTTTTATTAGCGCGAAATGTCACTGAACTCGTAAATCTGTACCATTTTGGTCACTCCGTGTATTTGTGCTGTTAGGAGAGACGGAAATCAACTTTTTGAGGGGCAAATTCGTCTGTACACGAACTCATAATTAAGCAGGGGACATCAGACGCCAAAATAAATAGCAATGAGTAGTGAAGTGATCGATCATTTTATCGTTCCATCTGTAGCAGTAAACTCGCTGCTGATTCTCTTTTCCGCCTGATGCAATTTTAAAGCTAATTTGGGACAACATACATACCCCACTCCCATGTTACCCAGCCAGGCCGGTATGATTGATTATCTCCCTTTTCCCCGCAAATTGCTGCCAGCATAATTTCTAGTCTTCTCGATTTTCACATCCGTCAGGATCTCTCCTTCATTCCGGCGAGGCAAATGGCACTAAGAAATGTGCTGCTTTTGCTAGCTTTGGTAAGCCTCTGCAATGGCTTAGAAATTGCCGATCGTTGGAATATTTTGAACCCAGAAAGGAGGGCTCCGCTTCTGGGCGGCGCTAGCTTGAAGAACTACTGTGAGAGTTGGAGGATGAATGTGGAGCTAAACAACATTAGGGGATTTGAGGTTGTCCCACAAGAATGCATCAGCTATATAGGCAAGTATATGACGTCAACTCAATACAAAACAGACTCCCAGAGAGCAATTGAGCAATGCCATCTGCATCTCACCAGCTGCTGCACTTTGAAGGGCGATGGCAAAGATGCCTGGATCTTTGATGTTGACGACACCTTGTTATCCACCGTCCCATACTTCAAGATTCATGGCTTTGGGTAAGCAAGTCCATCCATCTTCACTGATTTCTTCCTCTCTTTTTCCACTTCCACCCCCTTTTGAATTGACAATCTAGGAGTCAGTCAACAAGGTCTCCTGAAATACATCCTTACAGCCTCTGCCAAATTCCACCACCATTTCGCCCCAAGCATTGGCAAAACCTTTGATTTGATCCTTGAAGCTCTCTGGCTCCGCCGATGTTTCATTCCCGATGAATCAACCCCAAATTTCTTGGTCTCGAATGCTAGCGTCGAAATTCCAATTACTTCGCCATTGAAACTTATCCCAGTATCTTCAACTAAACTAGCTAACTCCTCCCTCCATGACCTCGAAGAAGATCCCATTACCTCTCACATTTCCAGAGTTCTTTGTGTCTGTAGATTTATGAATTAACCCATCCTCCTACAAACAATTTAGGTTGGAGAGTTTCAAAGAAAAGGCTGTACAGACGAATTTGCCCCTCAAAAAGTTGATTTCCGTCTCTCCTAACGGCACAAATACACGGAGTGACCAAAATGGTACAGATTTACGAGTTCAGTGACATTTCGCGCTAATAAAAAAGTTTAGTGACCAGAACCGGACTTTGAAATAGTTTAGTGACATTTCATGCAATTCGCTCATTAAACTAAGGGCTTGTTATGAGTTGATAGTTTTAGTTGATTATAAATTCTGATTATAGAGATAATCAGTTTTTAATAGTTAAAATTTTTAAAATCCTTAATCAATTAAAGAGTAACTCTTGCTGATTCTGATTGTTTTCTAAAACAGCTTTTCATAATCAGAATCAGCAAGAGTTACTCTTTAATTGATTAAGGATTTTAAAATTTTTAACTATTAAAAACTGATTATCTCTATAATCAGAATTTATAATCAACTAAAACTATCAACTCATAACAAGGCCTTAAGATTGGTAACATGTTAATTAGCATTTGAAGTCAATCTGCAAGCACATTTCTGTGTTTGATTTTCCAACTCTCATCCTTATGAATGCCATAGGAAACATAACAAACCCTTTCAAATCAATGCCTAATTTGTCTTAAAAGGCAATTGTGGGGTTTTAACAAAATTTTATTGTGGCGTCAATATTTGAGCTTTGGCAATAATATCGTTTTCCAACTAGTCATCCAATTGAGACAAATCATTTTATACCTTTTAAGAGTAGCACTGCATTGCTCGACTTATGACGTAACAATTTGGTCCAAAATTTCCAATTTCTATATAGTAAAAGAGTATATTATCCCATAAAAGTTGACGTTGACTTATCACTTATCAGAAGTAATAGCGATGCGGTTGAAGCTGGAAAATATCATCACATTTTTCAATTGTGAGTTATTTGTCCCTCGTTTGACTCTCTGCTAAAGAAGAAGATCATGGTTTGGTGGGAGGCAGTTTTATCACCAGCCCTTCAAGTTTTGTTTGACAAATTAGCTTCAGGAGACATCCTAGAGCTTCTGAGAAGATGGAACATAAATGATTTGCTTCTTGAGAAGCTGAAGATTGCTTATTTCACCTGCACAGTGGTGCTCGATGATGCAGAGGAGAAGCAGTACTTCAATCCAGCAATACAGACATGGCTGGACATGCTGAAAGATGCTGTTTATGAAGCTGAAGATGCACTGGATTTTCTGGCCACTGAAGCCTTGAGATGCAAAGTGGAGCTTAGCCCTCAAAGCCTTTCAAATCAGGTAAGGAATAAGAACTTTCTTGCAAATAATTTTAGTCCATTTGATGAAGGAATGAATGTCAAGATTGAGAAGATTATTGAAAAACTGGAATTCATTGCAAAACAAAAGGGTATTCTTGGTTTGGAAAGTAGTGGAAAAGGGATACATGGAATGATGCACAGAACTCCAACAACTCCATTGGTTGTTGAATCTTGCATTTATGGCAGGGAGAACGAAAAGGAGGACATAATAAAGTTATTGTTAGCTGATGATGGAACTAATAACCAGGGATTCTCTGTAATACCAATTGTGGGTATGGGTGGGATTGGCAAAACAACACTAGCTCAGATTGTTTACAATGACAAGAGGATAGATGAGGCTTTTGATGTAAAAGCTTGGGCTTGTGTTTCAGATGACTTCAATTCGATAAATATAACCAAGGCACTATTGGAATCATCAACTGCTAAACCTTGTGATACAATGAACTTGGAGCTTCTTCAGAGGGGCTTAAAACAAACTTTGAACAAAAAGAGATTTTTAATTGTTTTAGATGATGTTTGGAATGAGAATTTTGAGAATTGGAATGAGTTATCAATCTCTTTCATGGATGGGGATCCACGGAGTAGGATCATTGTGACTTCTCGTAACGAAGGGGTTCTAAGAGTCATGAAGGCACTCCCAGCTTATCGTCTTAAGGAATTGTCAGATACACAATGTTGGTTGTTGTTCCAAGATCACACGCTGGAAAATGAACTCAGAAAAGTACTTGACTTTGAGACAAATAGGCAGAGAAATAGTAAAGAAGTGTCAGGGCTTGCCTTTGGCTGTGAAGATGCTAGGAGGCTTATTGGCTTCAAAATTAGATGTCGTCTATTGGAATCAAGTCTTGAATAGCAACCTGTGGGATTTACCTCAAAAAAAGAATTCCATTCTGCCATCCCTAAGACTGAGTTACCATCACCTACCTCCCAATTTGAAGAGGTGCTTTGCATATTGTTCAATATTTCCCAAAGGCTATGAATTTGAAAGGAAAAACTTAGTCTTGCTGTGGATGGCAGAAGGGTTTGTGCAGCCAGGAGAGAAAATTAGTATGGAAGAGGTAGGTGACGAGTACTTTTCAGAGCTACTGTCAAGGTCATTTTTTCAAGAGTCTGCGCTCAATAGATCTCGGTATGTCATGCACGATTTGATAAATGATTTGGCTGGAAGTGTATCAAGGATATCATGTGTTAGGCAAGAGGAGAATTGGCAAAAAGAGCATCTTGAATGGTCTGAAAAAGTTCATCATTTTTCTTACATTCGCAGCAAATATGATGTCTTCAAAAGATTTGAATCACTGACTGAGGTGTCTTTGCGCAGCTTTTTACCTTTAGGATCAGTTTCTGGAACACAGTTCTGTTTCCTGAGTAATAAATTTCCGTGTGACTTCCTGCCAAAATTCAAATGTCTAAGGGTATTATCTATGAGTTGTTATTTCATTACTGAACTCCCAGAATCCATTGGGAATTTGAGACTTTTAAGATACCTTGACCTTTCTTATACTAGAATCAAGAGCCTTCCTGAATCTTTGAATGTTCTATACAATCTACAAACACTTTTATTATGTGACTGTGCTGATCTTAATAACTTGCCAGCTAATATTGGAAAATTGATTAATTTGCGGCACCTTGACATCAGTGGAAGTGGGATACAAGCAATGCCAATTGGAGTGGAAAATTTGGTTAGCCTTCGATCATTACCTGAATTTGTTTTGGGTAACGTTGGTCCTCGTGGAAGTACAACACAAGAGATGCCAATAGGAGTGGATAACGTTGTCACCCCTCCATTTCTACCTGAATTTGGCTTGGGCATTGTTGGTTCTCGCATTGATGGATTAAGAAACTTGTCACATCTTCAGGGTTCACTTTCACTATCAGGGTTAGAGAATGTGGACAATTTGTGGGATGCAAAGAATGCAAACTTAAAAGGGAAGCAAAAACTTACCACATTGGTGATGGAGTGGAGCAGCACCTTAAGTGAGTTGCAAAATGATAGAGTTGCAACAGATGTCCTTGAGATGTTACAACCCCACCAAAATCTAGAAAAGTTGACAATTAAGGGATACAATGGTAGAAAGTTTCCAACTTGGATTGGGGATCCTTCATTCTCTAAGTTGGAGTGTCTGAGTGTAACTGACTGTAAAAGATGCAGATCTTTACCTCCACTTGGATCTCTACCTTCACTCAAGCATCTCTATATTAAAGGTATGGATGCAGTAAAGAGTATTGGTGCTGAGTTTTATGGGTTTAGCAGTTCTTCTTCAAAATCTTTTGCATCACTAGAGACTCTAACATTTGAGGAGATGATGGAATGGGAGGAGTGGCTCTTACCTACTAGTGATGGCCACTTGGAAGTATTTCCCAGTCTCCAGGAACTTCAAATTGAGAAGTGTCCAAAACTGCGACAGCAATTACCTCAGCAACTACCTTCATTGGTAAAGCTACACTTAACTGAATGTGAGCAGTTATCTGTTTCACTTCCTCAGATTCCACGACTGAAGATTTTGAACTTAAGAGGCTGTAACTATATGCTACTTAGCAGTAATCTTGCAATCAACCGTCTTGCTTCATTTGAGCTTCACAACATTTCAAGTCTGAAGCATCTACCAGAGTGGTTGCTGCAATATATGCCTACACTTAAGTGGTTGGTCATTGTTGATTGTTCTGACTTTGTACATCTGGCAAGATGCAAGAACGATATGCAATATTTAACTTCTCTTCAGCATCTTGTGATTCGTAATTGTTCTATGTTGGTTTCATTGTTTGAGGAAGAACAGCCGCTGCCTCAGAAACTTGAATACTTGGAATTGGACTCCTGCCATAGTCTGAAGAAGCTACCACATGCATTGCATAGCCTCACAGCTCTACAAGAACTGATTATTACAGATTGTCCAAGACTTGAGTTGGTTCCTGGGACCACATTCCCTTCTAACCTGCAAGGCCTGGTGCTCCGAGGATGTGGTCTAGACTTGTTACCTGAACCAATGATAAACAATATCACATCCCTCGAGTTCTTGTGTATTGGGGGGTGTTTAGTTCTTTCTTCATTTCCAGGAGAAGGGAGGCAAGTTCCAACTACTTTCAAGCAACTCACGATTGATCAGTGTCCCAATCTTGAGTTTCTTCCTGAAGGGATTACACAGAGTAGCAACATATCCCTTGAACTGCTAGAGATTTTCGACTGCCCTTCTATCACATCCTTCCCAGCCGGCCATTTGCCCACCACATTAAAAGTACTTACTATTTGGAATTGCTGTAATCTGGAGTCACTAGAAGATATTGCAACTGATTCGATGTCTCTTGAATCTCTTCGGATTGGTAACTGTACAAATCTCATTTTCTTACCCAAATGCCTAAACAAGCTTGGATGTCTTGACTATTTGGAAATTGATGGTTGTCCGGGGATTGTCTCATTTCCCCAGGGTGGACTTCCTTCCCGCAGCCTCAAAAAGTTGCATATACTTGATTGTGAGAATCTTATGTTCCTGCCAGAGTTGATGTTAAGCCTCACATCTTTGAAAGAACTGAAGCTGTCCAATTGTCCTAGCATCGCCTCCTTGCCAGATGGTGGTTTTCCAATTAACCTTGTCTCACTAGAAGTCAAGGATTGTGAGAACATTACACCATTGTCCAAATGGGGTTTGCATAGACTAGCATCACTTGAGAAACTCAAGATACATGGT
Organism: Coffea eugenioides; assembly: GCF_003713205.1. NCBI lineage: Eukaryota > Viridiplantae > Streptophyta > Magnoliopsida > Gentianales > Rubiaceae > Coffea > Coffea eugenioides. The sequence continues at coordinate 33,262,384 of NC_040036.1, read as the reverse complement.
GGGGTCTTGGATGTTGTTTTCCCTGAGTGGTTGCTTCCTTCTACTTTAGACACTCTTCACGTTGGAAACTTACCTAAGCTCAAGTCCCTTTCTCCTTGGTTGCAACATCTTTCTTCTCTAGAGGAACTAAAGATCATGGAATGCCATGAGCTCTTTAACTTGCCAAAAGAGGGAGTCCCACCAATGCTTTCTTTCCTAGAGATCAGAGGATGTCCTAAGCTGCAACAGGACTGTGAAAAGAATTGGTCCGAGATCGACCACATTCCCTGCATTTCGAATCATTTGTGATGCAGACACTGCACAATGTAAGTGAAAACATATCATTTGAAGTTCTACTAGAAAATAATTATCTCGCACAATTATAGACTATCATACACCATCTGGTGACATACTCTAGACTTGGGGTGGTAATTCTAGAATGGTGGATTCTTTGTCAGGTCTAAGTTCAGTTTAATCCTAAGTTATAGTTCAGATCTCCAAATAAAAGTTTTTTAAATAAATAAATAAATAAGCTTAAGTAGGTGGTGTGTACAAGTACTCTCTTGATTGGCATGATCCTAATATACTGACATCAATTTCTTTATTCTTTTACCAGTTTGTGGTTTCATATAGCTGATACCATGTTTAAAGTATTATCATTTGATGATTTTCCTTGACTACAGATAAGCTGGTGGAGAGAAGTTTCCTGGCTCTTTAAGTCTGAAGAATTGAATGACTAGAGTGCTCTTTCAAGCCCAAAATCCAGTTAAAAAAAGTTTAATGTAACTGCCAAGTAATTTCGGATAAATGCATGTCTAAGCATTCTGAACTTCTTATTTTTAAGTTGTAACATCTCTGTAAAAGATGAAACGTCTAACATTCTATTTTGATCTCGTAACATGTGTAGCTGTGCCTCTGTCAGCCGTGATTTTCCTTTGCTGCTCTCATTCATGGAATTTGTCCACCAAAGAGCTCATGCATTCTGACCAAGTTCCTTCCCTGAAAAACACGTATGCCTATTAAGGTGTTGACTGCAAACTCTGTCATCGGTAAATGTCTGGTCTTGCAGTGAGGTAAACATGATTTCAGGTCTGGTTTTTTTGAACCTTCAATTGTTTCTCTAAAATTTGTGATCAAATATTGTTTCTGTGCCAGGGTTGTCTTAAGGTGGTATTTTTTCCCATCATCTCAAGCCTTGTCCCCTATTCGCCATCCTATGGAAAGGCTTCAGTACTCTCAAACATGAACTAGGCTTCAGTATTCCCAAACATGAACTTCAGTTCCTAGATTTTGGTATAGACATGCAGTTCCCAAGGGATGAACAGGATACCTTGGTTTCAAATCTTCATTTTACACAGCTACCAAATCTGCACGGTGCAGGATTGTGTATTGTGCTCACCAAAGAATACATCCAGGAAATAGTTTTGAGTTCTGAATTTCTTTTCTTCGATATACTGGTAGAACTATCGAGTATCTTGAATTGTCAACTACTGAACAGAGATAACATAGCCAATTTTTTTCTTACATTTAAGTGTGTCAATTTTAATCCTTTGTCAGTATGAGTAATGGTTCACGTGCTTTGCACATGATTGTAATATCTTAAAATATATTTATTCTTTAGATACTAAAATTTTTTTATGAAATTTTGATCATCAACATCATAATATAGTATTTTTATGTTTTTTTTTTTTAAGCTAGTTACTTTTAAAAATTTTATTAAATGAAAAGAGATAGAAAACATTCCAATGTAGTTGACATATCCCTTAGCATTGAATTTGAAATCATGAACCAAACACTTTTTGATTTATAGCTTGAATTCTAACATATCAAATATTGATAATATCATGTTCTATCAAAATTATTGTATATTCATGATTCTATTGCATATAAACCACAATCATCACAATTTTTTATAAATGAATAATATAATTAAGTTAGAAAATTAAACATACATGTAATTTGAATTCTTTGTATTATGTTAATTCTATTATTGTTAATAATGGAGTCTAAATGATCAACCACGTAAAGTTTTTTTTGGTTTGTACATTCTAACAATTGAAATTTTATAGATAGAGATAGTTGAAGTTTTTTCTATTTTGCTTTTCTTTTATTCATGTTTTTAGCACAATCCAATGCGAAACAAAAGCAACAAGTCTACTTTTTTCATATAAGCACAATATTTTTGGTTTTAGTATTAGTTTTTTCGATGATCATGGAATTGGAATGAGAATTGTGGCCAATTAATAATTTTAGTATTAATTTTTTGGTGTTTTATTTTTTAATTGCCAACTTTTAATCCATAACCGCTATCATTATTATCAACTATTGGAATGCACTAAATATGTCTAATTACAATTGTCACCATAAATAAAATTTACTTAATTTTAAAGCATTTCATTTCATAACCGCTTCCATTATTCACTAATGTTGCAATACAATAAATATATGTAATCATTAGAAAAATAAGGGTAGTTTGGACATCACCAAAAACAATTTGGATATCATTTTCATTTTATCATTCTTCATTTTAAATTTACCCTTATTATAATTCTTATTTTATCATTAGAGATGACTTCTGACTTGATGGATGGACTTGGTTTGCTCAAACCAATATTGTTTGTCTTCCCCTAGATCTGAGTGATTTGGATGTTGTCTTTGGTATTATTTGAATTGTATTCTAGTTTTTTAATTCATTTGCTATTTATTTTATGTCATTTTATAAATAGTATACAATTTTTTTTCAATTTTTTTTTTGTTTTGATTGGTTGCTATTAATGATAATAATGGTTCGTATGGAACTATTTCAGATTTCTTTTTCTAATTTAATATTGCTATTTCAGTTATAAATGTGTCATCATTTTTTGTATATTGAATTTCCATTGGGTATAGCATGAAAATTCTTGATATTGGTAAAAAGCACATAATTGTAAAATTTACTCGCGATATTTGTATGAAGATATACAGATAAATAAGGGTTTTCTTGTTCTTGTATGTTTCTCCATTTTCTAGAGAATATTTATTTTTTGAAATTGATTTTTTTTTTTTTAAAAAAAATCTCAACTAATGACTCATGAGAAATTTTTCATGCTTCAATTAATAAATTTTGAAACGTATAATAATTGGAAATGGAGTTCAAGAGTAGGTAAGTCGTTTTTAATGAGCAATTTTAAATTCTAGTTACCAATACTATTAAAATGTAATCAATTGGAGTGTTTTATTTCTTTTAATTAGTGCCATATTAAAATGCAATAATTCTAATTAAAAGACATGAAGGTAATTTAGGGATAACAAAAATTCAGATAAAAAAGTGCTTACACTTGCACTCCCTAAAACCAACATTCATACTTTTTATATACTAACGATAATGATTAAACTTCCCTAATGTGTAAATCTTGCAGGAAACTTTGTCTGGAAATTATGCATACTGATTTGCTATCTTATTTCGTCTGTACTGCAGTGAATTAAAGCTTTCCTTGTGCCTTGTATTTATTGCACTTACCCTCGGTCACAGGGGCTTTTAAAATTTAGTTCTACATGGCACTTGTCTGTCTACTTCAGCCTAGTCTCTAAAAAGTTAAAATTAGCCTTATCTCTAACAGGAGCAAAAATATGCTTGAACGCCCGTTTAGAATTAAAAAAGATTGTCATTCATGAATCAACATCATCTTAGTTACACTTAAATCTCGTCAGTGACCCCTCCAATACATGCTATATTGAATAATCTAATGCATAACCAAACAGATTCCAATCAAAGTGATCCTCCCGGAGCCTCCAGTTACATTGTTACCTATTCAGGAGATGAAATTCACTAATCATTTACATGATTTCTTGCTCTTCATCCTTTCTTCGTGTTGCAGAACATCCATGAATTGGATTATATTCTTCCCTCAAATCTGTCAGGCGAATTTCCTTCCTAATAATGAATTGTTATCTCTGTCAAGAAGTGTGTATCCAACTGTCCACTTAAATCACACAATGGCCTCCGGAAGGCCTAGCTTACTACTACTAAGAAAGAGTTTTCTAGGTATATCATATTTGTGGAGATTTGATACTGCATCTGGTTGCGCTAAAGATTCTGTCAGAGCAAGCAAGGGCTCCAGGAGAAAAGCTTGATTTTCATTCTTTCTTCCCTTGTCCTTCCTCATTTCATCCAATAGAGCTTTACTCGTGTCTATGCCTGCTCAAAAATCATGGTGATATGAACTTCTAGAGCTGAGATTAATCCAATCGACGATACTGAGTTATATGCATCAGTTACCTGAAAGGTAAGCTCCGTGCACGTAACCGCTGAACTTTTCACTTGTGTGCTCTCCTGTGAAAAACACCCTTCCAACTGGTGCCTGCAGGCCAAAAAAACTAGAAAACATTACAAATTTGATAGAAAATCTAAGGCAACCAAAACTTAATTTAATCAACCCTGCAAGATTGTAATAGGTACAATGTAGACCTTAATGTCATCAACATGTTGGTGATTAACATAGATTGGATAGTTACTATAGCTGCCGCGCTGGAACCGATTGTTCCACCAACGTGGTACAAGTATGTCGAGAGCATCTGGTATTTCTGGTCCAAACATGTTCCTCAGAACTTCCATGGCTTCTCTCAAGGTTTCTTCATCCGGTTGAGCTTCAACGCGTTTTGACTCCCCATTTGTTAATGTCACCACCAGTATATTTGACCCGGGGTATGCGTTTTCCATGTGCTGATCAAATTAAAACAGATCAACAACAACCAGCTTGGTTCAGTTTGGTGAGTAGTGTTTTGGAATGCAAGTTACATGATTAACGCACAAATTCCTGCAGCAACCACATTTAACTGCTCTAAGGTAAATGAATCATTGCAGAATAAGCCTGCACTGGGGTAATCTCTGCATCTGCTATGACTAGATTAGTACTAACATTACTGAGAGTGTTCCAGAATCACATTGCATCTCCAAACATTGATTGATCTTAAGCGCACAAATCATCCCAAAAGAACCCTGCAGTACGAGTGCAATCTCCATACTAGCTATAATTCCAATGTTACTCGAGAAGTCTCGAATTTATAAATAAAGCAGAAATAACTGATGTAAGTATATGTTTTCCTGGTGCAGCTAGACAGCCAGATATCAGAAACAAAAATATATGTGCTGCTGCTCTGTGCAAGTATTGGGAGTATGATCAAACTAAGTATAGTTTCTATAAAGAGTTGTGACAGATTGCTGACAGTTTTTCAAGGGCAAAAAAGTAATTGGCACGAGGACAAAAACGTCATTAGCACACAGCCCAGAACATGACAGATATGTACATTAACTAATCGAGGATCTTGACTAGACTATCACAAGGTAAAAGACAGCACAGTGGAGAATCTATAGCAGAATATTGAGTCTGCACTTCATGTGAAGAATGAAATGGCAAGAATATTACAAGTAAACCCTCAACTTCCTCTAATTAGCCTTTTAATAAAATTTTAAAAAAAATCAACTACTAAAAAAGCCAAGGGAAAAATAACGAAATAAAAAAACAAAGATGATGTAGCATGACCTATTCAATGTAGCAGGACAGGAAACTCTAAGAGGTTAAAATGGTCATGTAGTTGCTCAGATTAAATTGACTGCCTAGTGACAGAAAATCTATAGCATGGAAAAAAAGCCATCTGTGCAGGATTGGATGTTTTCTCATATCAATGAAAAGACAAAAGCAAAAATTTAATCAATATGATCACAATCTCTAGAGATACATGACAGATGTAGTTAGCTGAAAATAGTCCCCAATTAGTTCCCGTAATTGTCCCATCTTGTCATATAAAAACAAAGCCTGCCAAACTGGACAATCTTATTTTATTTGGAAATTATGTGAGAGCAATCTTCCACACTATTGTCCAAAAAACACGTACACAAAACACTAGATTAGGAGGGTGTTGTGAGGGGCAGAATTCTTCTAAGAACTGGCATTGCTGGATTAGCTTATTTTAACATTTGAATTATTATTATCAAAAAAAAAAAAAAACATTTGAATTATTGGCCAAACTGCTATTCAAAACAAGCAAGATGTAAGCTGCAAAAGAAACTGAAACTTAAAAGAAGCCATTTGTTTGTATCTTATTCTTCCAAAGGAAAAGAAGAAAATGTTTTAGTCCTGAGTTCAAACCGTTCGTCCCGCTTCCCGCTTCTTAAAATCCCGCCCCTCCCCTGGTGAAAAGTTAAAACAAAAAAATAGTTGAAGGGAAATGATTCATCTTGTTGAACTAGTTAGGTCTGTACAGAGTATAATTTTCAGTTAGCTCTCCAAAAATAATATTTAATAATAACATAGATGGCTCTCAAGTCACATTGAAAATAGAAACTTCCTATATATAGGCAACCAAAAAAAAATAAAAGAAAAGGATCATATTCTTTGACGTCATGAAAGCATTGCTTATAATAAAAACATGACATAATCCAGCAAAAACCCAAAATGGAACGGAATGGCCTTTGTCCATATATGCATACAATGCAATCAAAATTGATTCATTTGCTAGAAGTTAGAAAATAATACCATAGTATACATTCTATATTATGTATACATCATTTTCTGTATGTATTATACTAAAAAGAAAAATGTAATTGTACCTACCTGCCAGAATGTATAGTAGCCTCTGCGCTCGTGGGCATAAATGAAAAACTCCTTTTCAGGCCCACAAGGCCAAAACTTATAGGGAAACTTCAAAAAGATCTTTGTATACACCATAACATCACAATTGCTAATGGCTTCTGTTTTCCATCTCTGTTGCATTATTTTGAAAAACTGTATCAGTATTCAATTCAGGGACTCCATGATTGAGAAAGCTCATAACATTTTTCACATATAAGGGACCACAAAAACAAATTGCATCTGTATTTGAATTATGAAAGTAGGTACATTTTTATGGAATTGTCCAAGGCACATTGCAATTTGGACAATTATTATTTCATATCAATTATTTCAGCCTAAACTCTTAATTTTTTTTTTCCAAGTATATTAAGTCACATATAGTCACTTTCACAGATTATTAATACATGAGCTCTTCCAAGCAAGCATGATTTTACAGCCCCATCAACTCTGCCATTCACTTTCAGCTTTTTCTATGAAATTTGAAGGCATTTGAGGGTGGTGGTGCCTATGGAGATGATGCCCACATTGACAATTGAGTAGAAAAAGTGTTCAACCAATACTCCTTAAAGTAGTGCAAAAGAAACTAAAAATCCCATACCCCATTATTCATCATTCATGTTGCTTTTTTCTTTTTTCTTGTTGGCTTACTTTAAAGAAAGAGCAAATTTCTTTAATGTTGCCTGCCATGTTTAATATATATATATATATACATATGAACCCTGAACATCTATGACCTATTCCACAGACCAATTAAGCACTAACTACTACTGGAATATTGAACCACAGCCTATCTCAATACTGTGGATTGTGCAGATGCAACCCCTGGTTTTGCACAAGGGCCAGACACATAAATAGATGGATGGATGGAAGAAGAGACAAGCAGTATACAACTTTTGATATCTTAGAAGAAAGAGTCCTGCAGATTTATTTCAGTATAGCAAGGGGGAACTACATTTAATAAAGGTAGCTAAACTGTCCATCAATAATGACCTCCTCTTCAACCTAGAGACATTTATTATATGCAGACAGAATCCCACAACACATGATTGTCCAAGGCAAATAGCAAAAGAAAGAAAGAACCTAGTCAATCTCTACGTGTGAATACTGTGCAGGTGAGCAACTTCGGTTGTCCAGAACCTATAAAAATGGACCCATAACTCCTACTGGCCATGACCACATTTGCAGGAGTTAATGTGAACGCCATTGAATGGTCAAGATCTCACAAGTCCCTTTTGGTCAATAGTGTCCTCTGCAATTGATTTATGCAATCAAAAATTTGTTTTACTTGCATTGGCAAGTTTCTAGGTGTCAAGAATCATTGCATGATCATTTATTATGCAGAAGTATATTTTAATCCAAGACAAAAAAAAAAAAAAAGAAATTTCTAGGGTATATATACATATATATATTTTTTAACTTCTTAAGGGGACCAATAATTGAATAGAAACTGACGGATTAAGATCTTAATGAAGAAAGATGAGACGTACGGGTAAGGGGGGTCTGAAGGAAATAAGGTTGCTTTGGAGGACACCAATGCTAACGGACAAAATCACGTAATTGGCTTCGTAAACGCAACCATCCTCCGTTGTCACCGAAACGCCGTTTCTCGAGTGCTGTAATTCCCGAACAACCTGCCCCAATCATCATCAATTCCATGCACAAGTTGACAACAAAACAAGAAATTAGTCAATTTTTTTTTTACTACTATAATTATGCATTTATTTGTCTACAACTATATATTACTCCCTTCGTTCCATTTCATTGTTAACGCAATCATATATTTACTTTCTGAATGTATTAAAATAAGATTTCACTTTCTAAAAATTAATTTTTTAAAAATATTTATCATTTAAAAAATTAACTTTTTCCACGTACCAACACCTTTCTCTTACTTTCAAATTTTGAATCTGAGGACAATAATATTATAAAATCACCCAAATCTAACTTATTAGAATATAATAATTACATGATCCCTTAAAAAGTTGGCTTCTCAAATTATGGATGGGACGGAGGAGGAGTACTAGCAATGCTACTGTTAGGATATCAAGAATGCAATTGCCGAGGCTGCCAATACCGGTAATGTCACCATTAGGATACTCAGAAGTCAAACCAAGAAAATCTGTGCCAGTTAGTCCTATTTTTGTGACTTAGCTTTCAAAAATGTGCAGTGAAACCTATAGGCTATGACCTTTTTGTTTTTGCCTGAGATTCGATACATTGAATTGGCCAAGAAATTCCACAAAATTCATTGAATTTTCTACCCACAAGCGCAAAATCAATAATGTCATTTTAATGAAGTTAAGTGTCTGATGTATGATGTAGATAGTTCCAATCACTAATGCCCTTTAATTGCCAAAATCCGAAATGGAGTCTACATCCCAATTTCTCCTCTTCAAGTTGTCAAAAAAATTTCTCTTTGCAACCTTTCCAAGTCAAGTCAATGTTTTAGTACCTGATTTTTGCACTAGTATGAAATACACACTGTTGCTATTTTTAGACTAGCAAGGTGACATGCAATTTAGTGTATACCAGTATCCTAGTGGTAAATGTGAAAATTATGGAAGAAAGAAAGATGAGGCAAATGTCAAGGCAGCACATTGAATGAAGAAACTGACAAGACTCTTATTTTCTCCATGCTCCTTGTTTTGTGTTGATTTGACTGGCTACTTGCATATTTAATTTCTCTCATGAGTAAAAGGACGTCCATAACGCATATGCATAGAAATATACAACTATTCCAAGATGGTGGATGTGGGGACTGACGTAGGTAAAATTGTGTAGCACTAAACAGTACATAATTAAATAATCTACTTCAATATTAAATTACCAAAGAAGAAAAATAAAATTCACCCAATCTTACAAACCTTAATAACAAGTGACTATGTCACACATCACTTTTTTTTAAAAAAAATAAATCACAAACAGGCATCTGCATCTGTTTTATAATCTACAACTAATCCTATTCGGATCGGATCGAATCCCTTATGAGGATAAACTCTCCTAACATTATTCTTTCTGTTCCTAAGGGTTTCGAATCCGAAATCTCATGGCTAAGGAATGCAAACTCGTTGGTGCACATCACCTTATTCCATAAGTTTATTGTGTCCGTTTTTCTTCTTTGTTTCCCATCTCCATGATCATAAAATGGATTGAACATTCCAATTTTTGAATCTTGCAGGGAGAAAGAAAAGTGTAGGACATCAAAAGAAACAAATTGAATTGCTATAAAAGGGAGCGACGTCTATGTCTAGAAGCCTGATATATGCAAACAGGATACCATTTCTAAAATCTAAAAATATGGATTTCCCTGCTTTTAGAACTCAAGAAGTAGGCGACATTTTTTTACCAATGTACTTCTAGTACGTCCCAAAAACTTGTCTAACTCCGAAAAGGAAAAAAAGTAAGGAGCTAATTACCTGAAAGGTCAAATTGTGATTGTAACAAAGAACCAAGTTAATTAGATTACTTAGAAATGATATTGAAAAGCTTGCAACATGGACCCTTTCAACATACTACTACAGCCCACTTCCCAATTCTTTTACTCGAGCAAAACATCAAAAACTTAACTTCTTTAATTAACTAGGAAAAAGATATTGAGCATCAATTTGTTTAAAAAAGATGCCCAACTACAGCATTACAAGCAATTCTTTTTAATATCCATTTCCCTTATAAAGTTAAATCAAACAATTTAAGATACCCCATTCACCAATCTTGAACCAAGATTTGTGATATTTATTCCTGAATTGTAATAAAATATGAAAGTGCACAACCTACCAAACTGGATGACATAAAAACCAAATAGGTACCTATCTAAACTAACAGTAAATGAAGAATAGAGAAAAGGGCTTTGAGAACAAAGTCGCTTTCTCTATACACTTAAAAAGTAGGTCGATCGATCTCAACAGCAAGAAAACAAAATATATATGAGCGAAAGCAGTGCAAGAGTACAAAAACTCTATTAGTTTTAGGTTTATGCACTAATCACTTTCCAACCCCTATTTTCCTTTTCACTACCTTTTAACTAAGCCAATTAGAGCATGTAACGTGTTAAGCTTTTCCAGCTCATGATTGGGTAATTTATGGGCAAACTAAAGCCAAATACATGATTAACTTAATTGCATTAGACAAGACAGTTTTTTTTTTTTTTTTTTAAAAAAAAGAAGTAACACGTTCTAGAATTTTATGAACTTTGGTGTGCCACTACCTTTGTTTATAATCGACATTGCAAAAATTGGGAGATAGAAATCTAAAATGTGATTTTCGAATTGTCGTTCGTAATGTTTGTCTTATAATGCAGAAAATAGAAGAGTTAGAAAAAGTAAAAAAAAAAAATTAAAAATAAAACTTTGACAATGATGTTTTAGTTAATAATTAGTAGTAATAAGTACCTTATTGAGTTTTAAACGGCTGTCCAATATCTTATCCTCCTTGGTAGTAAGAAAGGTTTCTGCCATTTTATAGAGCAAATGCTCATACCCTCTTTGGTCAGCAACCAAGAATTCTCTATCTCCAAAATCCACATATGTTGATATTGGTTCAACCTCTGTAAAATGTGTAAAAAAAAAATAATTATTAGCTCAGCTTCATTATTTTCCATTGGGAAAAAACTTTCTCGAAAATTATTTTTTTACCGAGATAAATAAAGTTAATCGACCTGCCATTTCAAAATCATGCAGAATAAAGTCAATTGCCAGCTCAATAGGAGTCTTTGGAGTGCTGCAAGAAAAAAATAAAGAATCAAAATTATTACTCCTATACAATTGAAGAGAATCAATTAATGCAATGAATTCACGAGAAAGGTAAAAAAAACATTTTTGGGTAAAAATTTTAATTTCCAAAAAGAAAAAAAAAAGTTAGAGGAGAGAGAAAGTCATACGACGGCGTTTCAGCAAGAACTGACACATCATGAGCAGTGGAAGCGTCATGGTTGGCCTCCTGACTCAACCGCTGGATTGCGGAGTCCACCGCCTTTTTATATGAGTCCGCCGCTATTCCACTTGGAAAAATCTTCCCACTAATTTTATCAATTAAAACCACAATCAACATCAAAACAACCCAAAAAAAATACAGAAAAACAAGGAAAAATATTAAGAAAACAATGTTAAAAAATTCATGACAAAAAAAGGAGGAAAAAAAGAAAAACAGCCCAGAAATTATTAGAATTCAAGAAAAACAATGAGAAGAAAATGCTAGCTCACTCAACCGCCACCTATACTTTACGCGCAGAAAATAAAAAACTATACAAAATTTCTTATTTTCTGCGTTTAATTTCTTATTCCCTGAGTTTAATTTATCGAGCGAATTAAGCTCAGGGAATAAGACTGGCAAACTTTTAGGTTTGCCAAAAGAAACAAAAAACAACAATCAAGAATGCATACCTCCGATCATAGATGTTGTAGCGGGCGTAGCTATAATCGGAGAAGCAAGTGCGGAGGTTGGATTGTTTGGCGAGTTCCCAAACGGGATTAGATTGTTTGCCACCCACACCGGCAATCCAACCGGCGCCGAGCTCAACCGTGACCTCGCCGAATTCCTCCTTCCTTATCCTCCCGCCTATCCGGTCTGACGCCTCCAATATCAACATGTCATCCACGCCATTTTCCGCTAACACCTTCGCCGCCGATATCCCTACGTGTTCAGATGCATGCAAACGTTTAAAACAATAACGAGGCTATGAATTTTTACGGTGAAAATCAAGAGAAGCACGTCCAGTTGAGCGTCTCTGTATCAAGAATTACGCACCTGAGATACCTGCCCCGACTATTATGACAGAGCTGCGGGGATTTTTGTTGTTGTCCATGGAAGATTTGAGCAAGTAGAGGGAAGAGTGGAGGAGCTCAGAGAAATGGTTGGGGGAAGAGAAAGAAAGATGTTTATGATGATGAGTAGTGAAAGATGAGGTATCGTTTGTGTTGTCCAGAGGGGAGGTAATAGCGGGAGACCGTTTTTATAGTTTCTTTCTTTGCTAGCTCCCTCCTCCCCCACTTCTCTCCTTCCTCTCTCTTTCTCGTTTATTGTCCTATATATATATTTTTTAAAAAGGGTACTTGCTGGTATTACCTTTTTCTTCAGAAAAAAAAATATAAACTTTTAGAAATGATTAGACAGTTAAGGCGACTCGTTCGAATTTTAGAGTTTTTATAGTGGACTTATTTCTTTCTTTAATGTTTTAATTCGTGCCTTCTCGGTCACAGATTTATTGCCGTGAATAAATTGAATATAAGAGATAGACAAGTACGATTATATTTTGTGCAGTTGTACATAGCTCTGATGAATTCTCACAGATGAAAACGACAAATACCATACAATACAAACTTTGTGTGTAATTGTGTCGAGTTATTGATTTGTTATAGATTTAGTTAATACTCAAAACAATAATGATTGTACCTTGTTAGTTTTTTTTTTTTTGTAAATATTCTCACAAATGAGAACAATAATATATCCATATAATACAAATGGTGTGCGCGGTTGTATCTGGTTATTGATTTTCTGTAGGATTCGGTTGATAGTTATACAAATGGTTTGCTTGTTTGTGTACATAAATTCTCATAAATGAATGCAGCCGTATTCATGTAGTACAAACTGCACATAATTGCAGCAAAGCAAATTTGCATCTGCTCCCAAGGCCTAATAAATGTTCTCTGTATTAAAAGTGTTAGCATACGTTACCACACGTATATACAAACATAGGCAGAACCAGAAAATTTCCTTGGAATGGACGAATTCTAATTCAACTAAAACTTAAATATATATAACTTGAAATATTTTTATTTTTTACGCGTACAAATTTTTTGAGATTCCAACTTTTTATAGGAGAACTTAATTTTTCAAAAGCTGGGGGGCGGGGGCCCCTCCCTAGTTCTACACACGTATGTATAATTAGAATTTTTTTTTTTTTTGTAGGGAATGGATGGCGTATACAGAAAGTAGAATTTTAATTAAATAAATATAAATAATTTATTGGGATGAACTAAAAAGAGGCAAAAAGGAGTACAAATTAATTTTGGGCCAAGGAAATGCGTCTCTCTAGGCCAATTGGATTTGTGCAGAGGCTAGGAGGGGTAGATCAGTCAATTGGAAAAGGCTAATTTCGGGAATCTAAAGTTGGGATTATAGGTATAAATTCGTATGCAAAACCGGAGTTGGGGAATTAATTTGAAAAGTCAAAGTCCGAACACGTGTGGCTGAGGTGGCCACCAAACATGTGTGGCCGTCAACGGACCGACCGTGTGGCCACACGTGAGCATTTTAAATATGTTTACTGTCTGGGGTTGGTTTATTACGTTAATTACAAAATAACCCCTTTTAAAGTACACGTTTTTTCCTTTGATCTCCTTATTATTGTCCAATTTGATTAATTTGAATCCCGAGCTTTTTTTTTTTCTTTTTGCTTTTTTCTTTAATGTAATGCAGTCACTTTAGCAACATCAAATTAAACGGTGCAGATACAGTCCAATGAACGGAGATATACGCCTTCAATTATGTCAATAATTTGTCAATTTAATAAAAAAAAAATTCATTAAGGCATTTAGTTTTAGGAACACTTAGGGAATCTTTATCCACAAATCGTAATTAGAGTTTTTTTTTTTTTGTTTTGTGTAGGGTCTTTAATGTAATGCAGTCACTTTAGCAACATCAAATTAAACGGTGCAGATACAGTCCAATGAACGGAGATATACGCCTTCAATTATGTCAATAATTTGTCAATTTAATAAAAAAAAAATTCTGTGAATTTAAAATGACAAAATTGGATTCAACTTGGTGGTTTAATTTGCTTAGTTGCTCGTATCATATTTGAAAAAGTTCAAAAGTTTAAGTGTCAAATCAAACAATAAAAGGAAAAATTAAGAGTTTAATATCTTACCATAGTGCATTTTGAAATTAACCCTCTTGTATTTGGGATTCTAATTTAGAAACTAACGTGACAGCCAGCTATAGCCTATAGGCTACTATATGTTGACAGCTAAAATTCTCAAAGGCTAATGGGAGGCCTAATCAAAGTATCGAAGAGTATCTCAATTATTTGTTGTTACATGAGGTTGCGATTCCAAGTCGGTATAAATACTATTCACTCACCATGTGATATGATAGTGAAGTTATCACTTTCTATTGTTCTTTATTATTTATTGGGGAATAATACTTGTCTTGCACTTTCTAGTACCATGTTAATATCGGGTTGAACTGAACTTGTACAAGCTAAGCTAGCTAACATTTGACTCAAGCTCACTTGAGCTGGGGTCAAGAACCAGTTGATGTTAAAACTAATATTAATATAGGATATTAAAGGCATTTGAATCAATAAAAAGTAAATCAAGGGCTAATTTCGAATATAGATGTATATTTGTTAAGAAATAAAATAAAATAAAAGTACAACGATATTCGACTTGTTTAGACCTATTGAAAGTAATGTTCTTGATTTTTCAATTGCAGTGTTTGGCATCTTTAGTCTTTTCCATATTGAACTACAATACATATTCGGTCAAAATCTTGATCTTAAAACTTTGCCATCTAAACATTATATCCATTTCTCATGTTTTTATCAATTCTTTCTTAATTGCCATCTAAAGTACATTAGTTCAACTCAATTTACCCACGTCATTTCATGTTCACATCTAGTGCAGACAATGTTTGGTAAATTACTACATATAAACTTAGCAAATATTTTAAATGGATTTTTTAAGCAGCTATCCATTATGCACCTGATAGTACACATATATTATATCCAACCTATATGTAAATGCACACACTAACAAATTATTGTCCTCTTTATATGTTTTTTAATTAATTTTATTTATTCAAAATTTAACACTTGAACTATATCGTAAGTGAACATTCATTAGTAACACCCATTTTAAATGGTAGGAATATCTTTTTCTTTTCCTTCCGGTAGGAGAAGGATGAAATTTAAGAAGTGGGGAGGGGAAGGGGTGTTTAAACCCAAGACCTCTAATGGTGCATTTGATAAATTTAAAATTTGAAATCTAAAATCTGAATCTACTAAGTTATTAAATATATATATATATGAAAGTAGTTATTTTAATCACAGTGTTTCTCACTCCTTTGTACATGCCTAATTGAAGAGAATTAACGGGTTATGGGTCATTTGGGTTTTACCTATACTAAATCCCATTTGGATTATATTATGTGTTTAAAAATTATCTTTAATTTTAAAATAACTTTAAAAAACAACTAATCTAATGATGTCTGCTTCTATCAAATTATTACAATGATTATATTATATGTTTAAAAATTATCTTTAATTTTAAAATAACTTTAAAAAATAACTAATCTTATCTTAATGATATCTGCTTTCTACCAAATTATTACATAGAAATATAATAAAACCTTTTTAAATTACAATTATTGAAATCTCACATATCCCATAAATTACTTCCTTTTACCACCATATCATTGATTAGTATTCAAATTGTTCATCATCTCTTCTTAATTTTGAATTAACTTAGTGTTACACCGATAGATTTACCAATATTATTGGAAATTGAATATTTATTGATGAAGAAAAATGGGTTAATGGTTCTTTTTCTACTTAATTAAGTATGAATATATAATTCTAGGTTTTGGTCATTATAAAAATTTAAATTATCTAAAAGAATATCTACAAGTTTTAGATATGGGGTACATTATTTGACGTATACTATCATATTATAGTCAAAGTATGTAAACAAATTTTTAAATAATAGTAAATAATTTAAAATTTAAAATACGTTAATTTTTTAAAATTAATATGAATGAACATGTAGAATTGTTGTTAATTTTTATATTTAAATTATTCATATTTGTATAAATTCACAATAAATAAAAAAAACTGTGCTAAGGTACGAGTAAAATTCTAGTTATTAATTTAAGATGTCATATTTTTAGTTATCAAATACATCTGAATATATTAAAATTTGAAATCATTACATTTAAGTACTAAATTAGATTATCAAATAGGGTCTAAGTTTTAAAGTTTTAATATTAACCGCTAGACTGAGGTTTCAATGGCAAATAATAGGAATATTATTAAGTCACAAAAATGATGTAATGTTAGTTTTTACACGTTGGTGCCGCAATTAAAGAGTAAACAGTTCGACTTGGACATAAGCAACGCGAAGCCACTTCTTCCATCAGCATTAAAGATCCGATAGAAAAGTTTGGCTGATTACAAAAGCGTCAAGAATTGGCTGTTAGTACAAATAGTCAAAGAAGGTGACACGATATGTTAAAGGAGGACGGAAATGAACTTAACGATATGCGGCTAGTATTTGCTGCTTTGCCCTTTTTATACAGTAAATTGTCAATAGCTCCCCTGTGCTTTGAAGAAGTTATCCCTTCTCCCCCTATTGGCTTTAAAACCTACCCTCATCTGCCTCCTCGGAGTTTTAGAGTAAAAGGTCAATTAAATGATAAAAAATTAATAATAACAATTCTTATTGCGTTGAGATTTATTAGAGAGACTATTCTGATTTAACTTAGAAAAGAAATGTTTAGTTTTTAAAACTACAATTACAATCAAGATTTCCAAATCAAGAGGCAAACATGAATGTATGGCAAAATTGTTTTTAGCAAACCATATCATCGAAACATTTTTTTAGGGTAAAAGTGTATATTTGTAAGCATGATTTTTTGAATTTTTTTGAGATAAAAGTAAAATCTATAACAATAATGCCTACTACATAGGATATTCTCGAGTATGTTTGGGCAACTTTTTAATCTGAACAACTTTTTAGGGTACAAATTTTAAGATAATTAATGATGTCATAATCTTAGGGGGGGCAAAGTGAGACTTTGGAAACCCTTGTGGGGTAGATTCTGTCTGATGCAAACTAATATGGATATTAAAAGTATTACTCAAAATTAAACCTTTATTGCTCTATTGAATCAATTCTACAAGGTTGAGAACTAAAGTTTTTGTTTTCATTTACTTCTAATAATTCTTCTAATGCTGATTTTGGAGAAGGTAAGATTGCTATTGAAGAATTTTGAGTTTGCATATGGAAGAAGTAAAAAGAAAGGAGATGAAGAGAAGTTTTAGGAACTAATAATTTTATGGTGTGCCTAACTTCCTCACTAATTAGGCTTGACCAAATATGCTTTAAACTCTAACGATAATGTATCTGATACTAACTAGTGGTTACACATGCAAAAGAAATATCTTAGATGCAAATAGAAGCTAGGCAATTTCCTAGCTTAGTGCAGGAAACACTAAGTCAGGTAATTTCCTCTTTTTAAACTTTTTATAGTTCTTTTCTATACATTCGCTAAAACTTAAAACCTACATCCATGCGTTGTACTTAGTTTGTCTTAATTAAATAGAAAGAAAGTCTGTTCTTATTAAATTAATCAAGTCAATCTTTGGATTTTGTGTCTCCACATTTCATGATGTTATGTATCCAATTTTCATGTCATATTTGGATTGCATATCTTCTATAAGGACCAAAAGTAAAAACATATATTACAGATAGTGCATGCCACTGATAAATTGGCATTAAAACCCGTATATATCTGTATCAATGAATGCTTCATGTTTTGTTCACATCAATTGGGATTAAAGAAGTAAGAAAGGAGGATGAGGGATTTAAATCCAAAACCTCTACGTTCTGGACTGTCCATATTAACTACTAGATTAAACCCTTCTTGACATGTGAACTATTAATTTTTGATCTTATGGTAGAGAAATGAATATATTTCCTTTTATCATTAGAGGTTCCTTTTTTCAAAATTGTTTCTATATTGATTTCAAAAAAATTTGTGAAAAGCTCCGCATCTAACCAGAAAGGAGCCAATCCCTGATAAATTGTTTTAGCTCATGCAATTTTTAGGCACTTAATTTTCCATTTCAGCTTTTATAGAGCTTCAATTGATTGTCCAAACTTCTTTTTAAATTTTTTCATTACTATTTGAAATATGACATTGAATCTGAACCAAGCCCTTGCAGGACCACAGTAGGTCATGCTATCATGCTCCTTCTTATTAGTTTCCTATTAGCACACAATGAATGTAGTCCGGTTGGCTTTGTCTTTCAGCAAATAATGTTCATCAGATGAGTATCTAGAATATTTATTCTTGGATGTATATATAGCATAAAAACAATGACCGGAAGACAAGTTCCTTGGACTATAAGTCAATTTTGATATTGAATAGCAATCAATAAAAGCAGTAAAAGAGTTGTTCCCATTGCATAAAACTTCTAATCTAATGAGTTGCTATGGAGCACAATATAAAGGGTGCCAAAAAAACTCAAGCACAAAATCTTTAACCTAAATTTCCAGCTTCCTAGGTGCATGCATTTTGGTTAGCAATCTTCCAAGAACCTTACACTAAGAAAAAGCAACTACACAATCCAACTGCTATATGTCTTCTCATCAACTAAGAAAGTGCTGAAAACGTGTCAATATTTATTTATGAAGAAAATTGGAACACTTTATCTTAAATGCAATTATCTTGTCCATTACCGAAGCCCACCATAGGTTATAAAAAGAAGACAATGTTAACAATGTGGTTTCATCTATTGGGACATAAAGGTAGTTTTCTTGTCTGGATGACAATTGCTAGCTTGTTTGCATTATTAAGTAAAGTATCGGTGTATCATTGGATGTTACTTTCATACGAGATATGTTTACGTAGGAGAAGCTTCAAAAAAAAAAAAAAAAGGTTACGTAGGAGAAGATGATTCCTCTCCATCACTTTGATTTGAACCATAGACGTCATGACCTAAATATTTTAGGTTACCTTCTTCCATGTGGACGCAAACATTTTAGATTGTCAATTTTAGGTTGTTTAAAGTAATAAGCCTTTAATGTTATTTAAGTAAAAATTATTTTCAAGTACCTAGTATTGTTTATCTTCTCTTTAACTTGCAACTTTTTTATCGTATGAAAAAAGAAAACTGGTGTTTACCTCGGATGGGAAGATTTCATTCCATCGCTTTAGGTCATGACCTAAAAATTTTAGGTCACTTCCATGAATCCCGGTGCATTCTCAAAGTCTTACTTTTCAAGAAGCATTACTTAACCCCACATCAAAATCTTTATCAAGTACTCTAGCATGATTATTGTAGTTTTTACATAAATGGCTTATATATACTTATATATATATATATATATACATATGTGTGTGCGCGCGCGCGTTTAAAGTAAAATATAGAAAATATTAGTCTTATTTGGCAAGTAAGTTTTTGGTCAAGTTTGTCTGCTACAATTTTTTTAATAACTTTAACTACAATAACTTCAAAAAACTTCTTAAAATTTGTAAACTATACATTTCAAAATAGCCAAAAATTTACCAATTTCAAAAATTTTTTCTACAACTTCTACAGTAATTTACAATAAGTTTTAGACAAACACCCAAAAAACTCACTTGTCAAACGGGGCCAATTTGTTTTGGTGTAGAAAAGAAAATTTTCATGAGATTATTATTAATGTTTATTACCATGTGAGAATGAGTGGAAGCTTCAACATTAGTTTAGAGCCCTTGGTTTTTACCAAACTTCCTTGTGTTTCTTTTTTCTTTTTCTTTTTTCTCGAGAAAGTGAAGATCTGCAAACTAATTAAAATATAGACAAGCTTGAGATATGATCATGAGTCAAGAGTTTTGGTTCTTCAAGATTCATGAAAAATCTTTGATTGGATATTTCTACAGATGATTAGAGATTAAGCTCATCGACTATATAAGCAAGCTCAACATCAACTCAACTGATTAAACACAAAAAAGAAAAGGGGAGTACTTTGAAAAAGAAAAAAGATTAGTGGAGCAGAAAGAATTGGTCCTATTATGTAACCGGTATTCAAAATAATCCCAGTTTTTGTCTACTCTTTTTATCCGCAGGTGCTCTTTTTATCGGCAGCCGGAACAGCTTTAGTGTCACCATTTTGGTCCCCTTGCTGTCTCCTGTTTTCCTTACCTAACGCAAAATTGAAAAGATAGAAAACCCAAAAAGATTTGTAATTATATTTGATATAGTGGATATTTGTTTCGTTGCTCCCCCACCAATTAGGGACGCTAAAGTACGTGCTTTATTGGTTTTCTTTGTTATATTTCCAAGATAAAAGTTCCTTAAACATAAAGCACAAGACAAAATTCTTTAATATAATTGTTGTACTATTAGGACAAAAACCTAAGATTTTTAAGACTTTATTCTCTTAAACCCTATTTGTTTTTTCTTTTCTTTATTGGTTTTCTTTGTTATATTTCCAAGATAAAAGTTCCTTAAACATAAAGCACAAGACAAAATTCTTTAATATAATTGTTGTACTATTAGGACAAAAACCTAAGATTTTTAAGACTTTATTCTCTTAAACCCTATTTGTTTTTTTCTTTTCTTTATTGGTTTTCTTTGTTATATTTCCAAGATAAAAGTTCCTTCAACATAAAGCGCAAGACAAAATTCATTAATATAATTGTTACACTATTAGGACAAAAACCTAAAATTTTTAAGACTTTATTCTCTTAATAACATGATAATTACAATTTCACTTTGCGTCAACTGCTGTGGCAAAGAGCATAGATCAATTCACCTATGATGAATTGGGACCATGCTACTTCAGTAAGCCAAATAATCAAATAATAACCTAGGTTATTAGCCTTGAGAGAAACGAGGAAATTTAAACATTTCTCCATGGCAAACTACTAGCTTTGATTCCTCTGAAATTGTAAAATTAATGAAGATTCCAAGAAGAAGAATAAACAAACCTATCCGCATCTCTTAACTGTTTTATCAAGGACAATTTCAAATTCCTCATAGATGCTGGACCACTACATAAATATTAGTAACTAGCCTACATACAATATGGGATTTTGTGACTCTAGTAAATTAAATAGTGACCAGTGAGCATATATATTTCAATTTTCAAGATGATGAAGATTAATTAATGTAATAAGCAATCTCATCCAACAGCAACATCCGGGCGTAATTTAGTTAATCATGGAATATTAAGAACTTAAAAACTTTCACTAGCTGGTGATCAGATTATAATTGTTATGAACAACTTTCTAGAATCATATTGAAAATCTCATCTTCTTTGTGCCAAAATTGGCCTACAATAGTGACATCGTCACAATTACAGATTAGGATGATTAGGACGTCTCTATACTAATAATTATTGACAGCCCTTTCCATCATAGAAAAATTAGGGAGAACCTGCGCCCACAGTATACAATAATTCTAATATTAATAGATCATTAACATAATTAATGATGCCAATCAATTGCGACTGAGCAACTTTTCACGTTAGTGAAGCTTTGTCAGAACTCCACAAAGGCTTTTTGAATACTTAGACAGGGTGATTGTGTGAAGTTAGCAAGATACAATTTGTCACTTAAGTGCGATTACTCATATTATTGCCTCTAGAAGCATAAGATGGAACTAGAAAATTTACATTAAGGAGGCAAATTTTAACGTATAATTTGAACCCAAGTATATTGTACAAACTAGTTCAAAGTTTTTGTGGTGGGAAAAAATTTAATTTTTATAGAATAACTTTAAAAATTTTCAATTTTTTTTATGAGAGCAAAATCAAGCTTTCAGAACTTGAGGGCTTGTGGCCACTCCCCACCCCTAGGTCCGTCCTTGCTTGTTTCATCTGAGTAAGAATAGTAAAATATCCCACCTCTAAATACCAACATTTTTGCAATGTGATTTTTTCCACAAAAAGATAAAATTATTAAGTTTTAATGAAGCACTGAGCGTGAACAGAACTTAAAATCTTAGTCGAAGAGTTGAATAAATACAATCTTATATTAGGTAATTCCTCACCAATCAATAAGAAAAAACCAATAAAAGAGAGAAAGAGATAAATCTGAAAGCCACTGATGGATGACAAATCTTAAAAACTTTGATACTCAAGTCAAAACTAAAACCTTGTGTTATGCAATTCTTGACAAGAAAAAGAAAAGATGATTCTAAACTTTCTTGGGCTTGTTTCTCACGGAGAAAGGATCAACACATTCAAAATTCCAGCTGCTATATATGTATTTATATGTATCTTGATTAAGAAAAAGTTTGCTTTATTTTGTTTCTAATGGAACGTCGTCACTATTCACTAGCTTATTGAGAGTGACTTAATCTGATAAAGACTGCCAAATGGATTTTGAGACAAGGCATATCAAACCACAGTTTAACTCATATGTAACTGATGGGAAAGGATATTAGCCTGGTTAGCAATGATATCCTTATGATGGTGATGTTGCTTGGAATAAGATAGGCACTAAAAGCGACTTTTTCGTCTTAGAAATACACTGTTAAAGCATTTTGAGGTGTAAAGGGTCAGTGTTCCTTCAATCTTTTCAATCATAGAGTAATTACTGCATTTTGATGAATTCAACATTCTTGGTATTCACGTTCTTGATTAGATAGCCGAAAGTGTGTATTTTGGACAAAAGATTATTTGAAAAACTTTTTCTTAAATTATTGCTATAATACTTTTTTGATGTGATATATGTGAGATATAAAATGATTAGGAAGATAAAAAAAGATTGAAAAATATATTTACTATAAAAAAATAATTTATTTGTAAATAATGGACTATCCAAATCAAGAAGGATATACGAAAACAATCATTTTTATTTTAGTTTTTTCTAAACAGAAATAAATACACTATAGGATTTTTGTTTTAGTAAAAAGACTTTTAAAAATCTTCACTAATTTCAAAAGTGTAGTAGAAATATAAAAAAGGAAAAGGTAATCGTCAATATTTACATACATATATATACACACACATATGACGTTGATTTCTTTTGAAATGACAACTATACTCTTTACTAGTAAAGATTGATCCTTCTGAAAAAGGGACTTATCTTTTCATAAATAATTTGTTGTAAAACTAAATAGGTGCCGTGGCATTATCACTAACTAACAAGTATTTGTCCTTCCCTCCTTGCAATGAATAATTACCATTTCTAATTTTGTTTGTAGGACTTTTTTTTCACATTCAAATATATTTTTTTATGTTTGAATAATTTTTTAACGTTCGGCCTTTTTCTAACTCCTTATGAAGGGAAAGCTGTTTTTTTCTTTTTCTTTTAACGTTTCAAACATTAGCCAATATTAAACATTCTTACTAAACCCCACCCCAAAATGGAGTTCTGTGGATCAGAAAGAAAATTAGGGAATATTACGCATTGCTAATGTAATATTCAGCCATGATTCCATAACTAGTTGAAAAGTGTTGCATTTGTTGGACACCGAAATGCTATAAACTAGGAGCTAATTATATCAAGTAGGAAGTCTTCTATTATAGTCTTTGAGTTGGATGAGGTCTTCTATTGAAATGTTGTGGAATTCTCTATTCTCCTAGGAATGATCTTTTGTCATGGGGATAAAAGTGAGGGCATTCTTATAGTTCAAGAGGAAAACACAAATAAAATAGTGGTGTAAAATTGAAAAGTGAGGTAAAGTTCTTGACATCCTAGAAGTTTATGGATTTCTAGTTTATCAACACTTATATACCAGACCAAAAAAAAAAAAAAAAAAGAGTTTACGCATGCATCAAATCTTGGTCAGTTTATGGACTTCCTAGTGAACTTGGATAATATTCATACACACCTTTGCTGCACTTGTTACTTGTACCATAATTAAAAACTCAGGTTTGAGTTAGAGTTGTGGGGTGTCGTTTCACTATTTAAATTTTGCTGGTTTTTTTTTCTGTTTATTTTTTTTATTCTTTTCCCTCGAGTTTATTTCAAAAATGGCACTTGTTACTTGTACCATAATTAAAAACTCAGGTTTGAGTTAGAGTTGTGGGGTGTCGTTTCACTATTTAAATTTTGCTGGTTTTTTTTTCTGTTTATTTTTTTTATTCTTTTCCCTCGAGTTTATTTCAAGAATGAAAAGAAAAGCTAATTCTAGTAGCAAAATATTGAGATCTTATCAATTAATAAGCTTTCAAAACACTAGACTGAAAGCATGATTCAAGTTTTCTAAACAGCTTATTGGTTCAAAGTTATAACATCAATATATTCAATAAGCAGCTTGAGAAAAAGCAGAAGCTAACAAGAAAAGAGGCCTTTAGACGTGTACCACTTTGCTTCTTGAACTGGCAGATGGTTGATCCTTTAATCTCAATGAATCCGTTGGGCACTGATTATTTTGAAGGAATAGGGGGGAAATGAAAGAAAAGGAATTGGAGGGATAAAGTTTTTGATATTTGGATTGAATTTTGAGGAGTGAAAAGAAAAGATAGGAGAGAAAGGGGGGAATAAAGTCTTGTTAGTTTTTGCTAACCTATTTTCCATTCAAAAGTGGACGGACGGAGAAAAAGAAAACCGAGATTAATGAAAATTTTACAAATTGAACTTTTAAATTAAAGATAAAAACATAATTAACGTATGATAGTTTTCTTTTCTTCCTTAATCCAAACAATATTTTCAATTTTTTTGCTTTTCATTTTTAATCCAAATAAGAGCTTTCATCTACCCTCCTTTTCTTTTCTTTTCTTTTCTTGTTTTTCTATTACAGTTCTCTCATTTCTTTTCCTTCACTTTCCTTCAATTCAAACGGTGCCTTAGTTTACAAATTGAAGTCTTTGTAGGAATATTTTATATGAAGTCTAGAATATGGTGGTAGAATTTGAACTTATTAATTATTACAATCGGCAAAGACTGCCACTGACCTTTCGTTTTCTTGGAAGGCAAGAAGCGAGAATCATCATTAAATATTTTTAGTTGCAGCTAAGTACTTCAAACACGACTGATTGAAAAGTACTGAGGATATGATGCAATCATTCATAATTATATATATTACCACCACAGAACAGTACAAGTTTTACAGCATGATGTGTATTTGTTTGAAATAGTTTGTTCAGCACAAATGTCTGTATTAGAAGAACTCAACAAGTCAAAAATTTGAAAGTGGAAATGAGAATATATATATATTAGAAGGAACCAGACTGTGCATGCACAGTCTGGGCCCATCTATAAAATTATGGTTAAAATTCATTACATTATAATTTGCTTTCAAATAAAAAAAAATTATAATTGTCAAAAAATGAGCCTAAAAAAGTTTATCTTTAGTGGAATGTTTCAAAAGTTTGCTCCAACTTGCTTATTGTGATGCAATAGAGATATATACTGTATTGTATGAACAAACAACAGTAAAAAATTCAAAAACCAAGCACATGAGAAATGCCAAACCGGTTCAATATTAACATATATGATATATCCTTCATAAAACTCAAGTATCATGCTATTATAATTACAAATGCATAAAATTTCACCACTATTTCTTTTTCAAACAAGACACTATCATGTAAAAACTTCTATCCTACAAATTCACAATAAAACTTGTAAGAAAGTTGAATGGAAGGCTTTTCAATGCATAAAAAAGGTACAAAAATTTAGTACCAAAGAATTAGCAAAAGAAGTGCAGGATTCAATTATGCATTAAAAAGGAACTAAAACATCAGAATTGCAAAAAATAAATTTTGTATTTAGATTTAAGACAAACAACACAAAAGGAAAATCGATTTGCAGAACCAAAATAATGGAAGGCTTAATGAATATCAAGGAGATCAAACCAAAATAAATAAATATACCAAGGTAACAGAATAAAGAGGCAAAAAAAGAAAAACAATAAAGGCTAAAAAAAATACAGTTAATAAAAAAAAGTTAAGTCCATATTTGGCAGCGTGAAATGAGGGAAGAATAGGAATAAAAAGAAAATGGAATATACCAGACAGTAGAAGTAGTGGAGATAAAAGGTCTATTGTCTATATTCATGAATCATGATTTTTGAACAATGGAATAAAAGAAATATCCATTCTCGTGCAAAAAAAAACATACATTCAATTAATTATAGAGGAAAAAGAAAAAAATGCATTGATTGAGCGGAATGAGGAAAGGCAGAAAAAAATTAGGATGAAGGAAAAAAAGAAAAGAAAAAGCAAAATATTAGATTAAAGAGTTAAAATTGACGGAATAGGACGTGACAGTATAAATCAGTTGATTGTTACAACACCTCTCCATGGTCAACAATAATCATCTAAAAAAATAGTTAGAAAATAATCTTAGTATAATTAATTATAAAGAAAAAAATTTGAAGGGAGAAAAAAGAAAGATGAAGAAAAAAGAGAGAGATGAAGGTTAAAAGCAGAGGCAAAAAGAGAAAGAAAAAAAATAATTGGGAGGAGAGATATTTATGACTTTTGACTAACCAAAAAAAATAGTGGAACAAAAATTTAATTACAAATACAAACTGACACTTGTCAAAATAAGAGACTATACATTTGACCAAAAAAAAGAGATTGCTACAATAACCTCTCTTTCTTTTTATATACAAGGTAGAGAGAGAGACACACACACAAAAGGAGACTTCAAGTCATTCAAAGGTATATTAGTTATGACAAACGAACATAGACATATTCTATATTCCCAGTACAGTATAGTAATTGAAATGCCTTGTCCTGTGGATATCCCAAGCAAATGCTAAGGCAATTGTCTGCGTTTACTAAGGATTCTTCTCCGGTGGGCTAACCAACATTTTTCCACTAGAGAAAGACAACAAGCGTTACACATTAGAAAGAGAATTAATGCAATCTATTACACCAAATGAAGTCACTCTCCAAATGCTTCATATGATTAGTCTAAGATTAAAAATATCACTCATGTAGTACCAAAATTAAGGGAAACGTTAATCGCACATCTACTATCATTTTTTATCATATGATTTTTGTATCACTCATGTACTACCAAAATTAAGGGAAATGTTAATCGTATTCCACTTTTCGTTAATCACATTCCTACTGTTATTTATTTTTATTAGACTATATCATAAAACAAATGGTAGAAATGTGATTAATAAAAGGTGGAGTGCGATTAACCTTTTTAAATTGATTTATGCTTGATAAGACTAAGGCTTTTTTGGTTATAAAATAATGAAAATAGCGTAAAGTTACATATTTCTACTTCCTTGAAATTCGAACTAAATTAGTACAAAAATCTATAAACCGTGATTTCACATGCATAACGTGAATTATACACTACTGCAAAGTTATACTTGTAAATCTCGTTTCAGTGAATTCTAATTAATTTCCTTACGTGACAGAAAAATTGTTGAGAATTATGTGGCGTAGCATTTTCACACGTCAATCTACAGAAAACAAACGCAGCCTAGCAGACGTTTATGTATTTGAAGTTTCCACACCCAGGACGCGCTTTCTTCCTGAAGTGGTGGACTACCAACAAAAAGTCGTCCACGTTATTTTAAATGAAAAACGTTTTTAGTGCTCGTATGGCCTACCATATAGGTACAACTTTTTTTTCTTTTTCAAACTTCGGTTAGAAGCCCATAGCCTTCTAGCATGTCGGCACGGTGAAGAAGATAAGGTATCAAAGCCTTTTTTTTCTTGAGTTGAGGAATTTGTGGGGATCTTCTTTTACAGGAAATCTTGGGAATTTTTGAAAGTGAGGAATCAAATTCTAAGTATGTGAGGTTAGAGAACCACTGGTCCTAGAGTGGATGAAGAATGAAAGAAAACAAATGTTCCCCACGATTGAACAATTCAATTGGGGTAGAATTTTGTTTCCTTAATCAATTGCACTCAATATCTTCTTCATCTCTCCCTTGGGAGAGAGACCAAATTTGGTCTTTCCCTATGGGGGGGAGGAAGTACTCTTTATAGTTTTTAGTTTCTCTAATTTGATTAAATTTTCTTCTAGGATTTCTTAATGAGAGATTCTTCTTTCTTAGTATCTCCTAGTGAGAGTTTCTACTCTCCTAGATTATTCTAGCGAGAGTTTTATTCTCTTCTGGATTTTTTTTTCTTGTGAGAGTTTTTTGGATTTTTATCTTTATAAAATTTGAGATTTTGTAAATTTAGAATCTAGTTTTTCAGACTTGCAATTTCTCCATTATTGTTAGATCTAAATTTCTCTTTGGACTTGAACCAGTTTTAATCAGATCTGATTGTCAGCAGACATGTACTGATGTATTGAGTTATAATGATTAATGTGGATGGAAGATATATAGGAGTATCAATGTTATCTTTATTTGTATCATTTTTTTAAATCTGTTATATCTATTGATTTCAGATCTATATTTATTTGTGTCATATTTTTTTGATGTATTTTCTGCCATTAGTACAGATTTGTTTGAATGAAATGATCTTTTCTGTATATAAAAAAAAAAAATCAATTGCACTCAAATGGGCAATATTCCTAGCTAGCAAAAGTGGAAAATCAGGAATCAACTGGGCAAGAATATCTTACCTAATTTCAGTGGTTGTTGGGATACATAATCTAAGGGTCACTTCGAAATTAATAAGAACAATGGAGATGTAGTATATGCTAGTATATATTAAAGTTGAATGCTACATTGTGGAAAAAGTTGCTTCAAAGTGAAGATACTGAAGTGCGAAATGATAAGCAGGGCTAGTCAGTATTCAGACTACATTCAAAGTTCAAATTATGCTTATACAAAATTTTTCCATGTTAAATGGTTATTTTGCTAAAATTGTTATTTGTCTCTTTATTATATGCTTATTGGCTTGCTTTAAGGCCTTGTTCTCGACTACTTCTGATTATATAAAAGCTGATTCTAGAAAATCAGAATTAAACAAATCAAAATAGATGCTTCTGATTTTGGCTTTTTTAGGGTAAAGAAATCTAAAATCTTGAGAACACAATAAAATGACTTTTTTGAAAAAAAAAATCAGAATCTAAAATCAGGTGTTAAATATTAGTTGAGAACAAGGCCTAAGTTGATTGGATTAAAGAGCCCCAATAGAGGTGATTTTGAATGAATCTTGATCATCAAATTTCAATTTTTTTTTAATGAGAAACACTCTTCCTTGAGTAATTTTTACAAGAATCGCTTCTTCATGAGCTTTAACAACCTTTAGAGGAAATGAGGATAGAATAAGGATAAAGGATTTGGATTAGAGTGTCTACGCTTAGGTGGGTAGAATTGGATCGAGTAGATAAGTTACTAGTCACTTACAAAATGTCAAAAACTCTTTTGGATTTTACTCTTTGTCAACAACCTTTACTATTTGTTTTCTTCTATTTTTTTCCAAACTCTTTTGGATAGATTTTCATGCAAACTATTTCATTAGCTGAAAAGCATAAGTTCCAAAAACTTGAATTTACCCTTTCTACCATAGAGACAAGGGACGTGAAAGAAAATGAAGGGTGATATATATATATTGCAAATTGACTTCTAAGAGATAAACGTCCAGTGAGAATGTAGAATTATGGAACAGCTTCACTGTGGAGATTTAAGGAACTTCTTGAAAGGAACCATTCTCCAGTAGTTAGTTGCAACTAAGATTGATGAGAATCTGAAAATGGTTGTTGATTCTGGATAAAGCATAATCTAGAAAAAGTTTAAAGGGCAGAACATATTTCCTCAAGAATATGTGGAATCAATGCCATCACTTCTCTTCCACATTTAAATCTTGCTAGAGGAAGCTGGTCATGTTATAGTTGGTTAATTGTGTAAGTAAATAGGGATGTAGTACCGGCCAACAAGCTTGTCAAATTTTATACAAGACCGGAGAATTTATGTACTTATTCTTTGGAAAATGATTTTCTAATCAAAAGACTCCACAATTTGTTAGGATAATTACTCCAAAATTAGGTGTTACATTTGTAGTTGGACAGACTTGTTCAACTAAATGAATATTGGGGAAGTTCTTTAATTTTTCTGTGAGGTAACTGCTTTCATTTAATTTGTGTAGAAGAGAAAATTCCTTGTGTGCACTTTTTTTTTTTTCTTTTTTGCAGATTATTGTGGGTTTTTAGCCATTTGTGATTTTTATTCTTTAAAAGGAAACAAGAGGGACTAGGCATAGCAAGTGTTGTGGTGTCTGAATAACATCTTGATGCGCAAACTTTTTGTCTAATTAAGTTAAACTAGAATACAGTTGTTTATGTAATTTTTCTTATTTTGTAATTCTGTTAAATCTAATGATTTTTAAAATTAGATATATTTGTATCATATTCTATATATCTTTTGCCATTAGTACAACCCTTTTTGTCAACCAAATCATGTTGGATGATTTTAAACTAGTTTATGAATAATATTGATTTCTGTTTCATCAAAAAAAAAAAAAAATAGAATACCATTGTTTATGTGACTAAGAAATTGTTTTTGTGAGTCACCCTGAGATTATTTGTTTCATTCGTAGTGGAAATCTATAGTTCTTTTACTTGAAATATAAATCAAACTTTTTTTAACTTGTTTTATTTTTTATTCCATTTTTTTTTTCGGTTTGTTTGGGCATGCAGTGTGGGGTTTGGTTAGATCTTGGCTAAATTACTCTCAAGCTCTGTGCTTAATTTTTTTTATAAATTTACCAAATTCAAGGGCATCAAGATATATAAACCTGATAAACTTTCTGCAAAATATTATGGATTGTTAAAATTTATTATTAATTTACAACATTTGATTCAAATATCCCAGAAAAGAAGCATTGATTAGCATTTAATGGTAAAAATTATCACGTGAACAACTATATATACAAGAAAATCTTTAGCAAACAATGGGCAAGTGGAAAAAAAAGGGCAAATAGAAACAATGTCGGCAGAATAGCATATTATTTTACAATTATTACTTTCATCCACTTGCTTTCTTAATCAGAAAGGGAAGTAAGGGTCAGATAAGGGTGTTTTTGGATCCAAAAAATCTGCAGGTTTTGCGTTTAAATTTGCTCTTCACTTAGGGTCTGTTTGTTTGGAAGGAAAATATTTTCCAGAAAATGTTTTCCTGATTTTCTATTGTTTGGTTGGGTTATTGCTTTGGGAAAATTTTTTCCTACCGAAAATATTTTACATCAGATGGTGTAAAATGACTTCCCATATAAATGAATTGAAGTTATTTTCCATGTCCGCCTCGTAAGTCGTAAGACTACCCATTCAAGCTCCCCACTAGCCTTAAGATTCAGAACAAAACCCACCACTTGTACAATAGCCCACTAAAGATTTGTAGTTTCCATCTCCTTCCAAACACCGGAAAAAACATGGAGAAGGTAATTATTTTCCTCGATAAAATTTTTCATGAAAGACATTTTCCGTTGAAAATATTTTACATTGAATCAAACGGACCCTTAATGTGACTCAAATAACTATTCATTCTCTTGCAGCTTCGACCTTAGCTTTAACATTCACATATAAGCCAGTCATTGAGCAATCCATACTACGAATAGAACCTAATTTTAAAGAAGATTTTAGCATCTCTCTTCTTTAGCAAGACCACTTTATACATAAATGTTTCATGAGAGCATGCTTCCCAATGCTTTCTTTCTTTCTTTCTTTTTTGTGTTCTTTTTTGCTTGATTTTTTTTCCTTTCCTTTCAATTGTGGGAATAGGTTGCTCCATTTTAGATCTGTCCTTTTCTTCATCCTAGTTTTTCTAGACTTAACAAAAGGACTTTGACAAAAATCCTGACAAGCCTAAGTGATCACTTTGTAGTCATATCAAATGATTTTCCACTATATAATATCCCAATACTTTGAACGAAGAATGTGACAAGCCAATTTAGTTGGATGTGAGCACTAAACAATATGAATAATTTAAAGTGGTCCAAGTTTTGGGCTCATCAAAGTAGTTCAAACAGACTCAGTTCCAAAAATTTGGATAACTTTTTTGAGCATATTTGAAGGAAAAAGAACTTGGAATTGACCCCACCCCTTGAACGTTGAAGTTCAAGGCTTGTTCTACACCATTGGTCTTGGAAACACAATAATAATCTAAAGGGATAGTTTCAGAAACCTAATCATGCAGCTTTTGAGTCTTTGATAATTGATATCATGAGTCCTTCAAGAAGTCCATTCACATTTCACACCATTGACTAATGAGACTCTTTATACTGTAAGGTCAACTCCAACTATTGCTTTAGTCATGCATGTCAATTCCAACCATTTTCTTTGCTTGCCAAATATTTGGAGTCCAACCGACTAAACTCTTTTAGCCATAAAATCCCGTAGCCCTCCTCCCAAGACCCTAATGGATTGCATGAATACACCGGTCCTGGCCTCATATCATGTTCAAAGTTCAAACTTAGATACCATTCACATTTGTATGCTACATCCAAATAGCATTTGCCTTACTGATTTGGGAGGTGGCACATGACCTAACTCATCTTTTAGGTTTCCTTAGTTCCTCAGGTCCTACTTCAAATTCCCTCAAGTCCGCTCAAAACAGGAAAAGGGAAAAAGGATGAGTAAACCTCAAGTCCAACTTCACAATGTTTGATTGGGCGACACCAAAAAAATTCCTTCACTTTCACGTTAAGTGTTGATCAAACCGAAAGAACCATTTTTTGTGCTGCAACTGGTGATTACATGCAATAACTTCGGGATACAATAATGGCATAACCTCTTAATTTCTACCATTTTACAAGATAACTTAATAATTTTGTTGTCCACTAAAAACTCACAAATTTTGACTAGTTCTAGCATTAGAATTATAATATTAGTACCGGCACTTCTTCCAAATCTCCTTTGTCTTGCTTAGTATCACCAAAAGAACCCATTGCCCTTGAAATTTGTTATGTTTTTCATTACTGCTCTTGTTGTTCTTTGAGATTTCTTTGAAGTCATGCAACTGTCGTTCATTCAAGTACACAAAACTTCAAGTCCACTTAGTCATACTCTCTATTAGTGCAATTTTTTAAAATAATTTTTTGTTTAGTAAGAAAAGAGAAGGATTTAAGAAGTAAGAGGGGAAAGGAGGTTCATTCAAGTTAACTATACTTCAAGTGCACTCAATCATACTCTCTACTAGTGCAATTTTTTTTAATAATTTTTTGTTTAGTTAGAAAAGAGTGGGATTTAAGAAGTAAGAGGGCGAAGGAGAATCTGAACTTAAGATTTCAACCTTAACACTGGATCAAGACTTTCTTAATCAGGGCACTTTTGACATTAATTGCAAGCAACTTTTAATTTTTTTTAATTTTTTTTTGCTGTTTTCCAGGATCAACAGTAGAGAAGACCGTTAGCAACTTGATTAGAAACCTCATAAGTTCACAATTATTCAAAAGTAGCAGGCTGGATTTATCTAAAAACTATCACAAATCTTAGGAAAGACTGTTGCACTTTGAAAAATTATGGAGCATATGGGCAACTATCGGAAAGCTTAGAATAACTAATCAACATCAGGGGAAAAGAAAGAAAAGTAAGAGCTATAATAGACGCTTTAGAGGACCAAAATATATAGATATGGAAGTATACTCTTAACTGCCGAGAAAGTGAAGGAAAAAGAAAATTAGAGGTTTTACATTCAAATGCCTTTTTTCCTCATAGCTTCTTTAACCAACTCTGCCTACTAAAATAAATAAATAAAGCAAGTACACTTTTAAGTAGGTGAAGGAAAAATGCATCCTATGCTATCGAACTAGAAGCTCTCCTACTAGTAGAATTGTTGAAAAATGAAAATAACCATTAGCCTATCCAGCCTAGGTTTAAAAGCTCCAATTATGACTCGTCTAGACTTTAGACGCATAGCACTTCTTGGTTAGGTCCGCACTCTGTGTATTAACAAACAGGAGTTTTTGAATCTTTTGTTTTGACTTTTCGGATTATCGAATATGAAGCAAAACATAGAAAAATTGCCAGATATCTTTGAAAAAATTAATCTACAGAACATACAACGATGAATTTTGTGATTTTGTAATTGTTTTCTTCTAAATTCACATAAAATGATGTAACCTTGATCGGCACAGGATGAGGTAACTTTGTGAGTAGCAGATATGACATGTGGTTTGTAGCTTATACATAGTAATTGCACGAAATTGAAGATATTTGATTAGATAAAATCAAAGGAAGTCGGAGTCTGTCTTCAAAAAACGTCAATAGTCTTGAAAATCTCAAGCCCACCCACACAAAATTGTAGTCTTCCCCGTCCAAGGACAAATCTAACCATAAGAGCAATGCTTGTAGAAGATAACAATGAACTTGCCAGCTTACCCTAGGAACCAGGAAAGAGGTCTTAATGCGTGTGGAGGAGTTAATTCTCAAAGATGTGGGTTTTTAAAAGGCAGAAAAGCTTATTTGGCCAATCAAACTTTAATGATTTTATACTTTTAATATTTTAATTTTGGGTTCTATACTTTTGGTCCCTATATTAAAATGCATACTAATTAGGGGTGGCAATCGGGTCCAAATCGGGTTGACGGGTCGGGTTGAGACCAAGATATAACAGAAAACACACTGACCCAAACCGGACCCGCCAACCCGAAACGGGTTAGGTTAGAATACCTTATCCAAACTCGAAAATTTCGGGTCGATCCGAAATGACCCGAAACTTATTTTAAATTTATTAATTTACTACTGTAATTTCTAATAAAACCAATTTCGCACAAGACTAATTACATAATCAAGTAATAAAATTTTAAATAAATAATCCCAAACCAAATCTAAAATAAATTAAAACACCGTAAAAGTGTTTTATCCCAAACCAAATATAAAATAAATTAAAACAGTATAAAAGTAAAAAATAATATAATACATTATTTGTCCAAATATAATAATTTCAACTTCACACAAGTTAAATAAATTCATTTAGGATTAAGTGATTAATGCCTTTGGAAAAAAAGAATAACTTAGTTTAATTAGATAAAATAATTTTTATGTTTATTAAATTATTTTTAATTCATAAACGGGTTATCGGGTCATATCGGGTCACCCATGGGTTGATTCGAAGTCGACCCGCTTTCTTTTCGAGTTCGACTTGATTATGACTCGAACCGGAAAAACCTCAACCCAAACCCATTAATTTCGTGTTAGGTTTATGTCGTATTTTAGGTCGTGTCGGAAATTGCCACCCCTAATACTAATAGCCTTTTTGTCAGTTTGAGGTGTTAAAATTGATGGAAAGAGCATCACCTGCCACATACAAAGCAAAATAGAAAGTTTTCTCTGTTAGAATTGAAAATAGAGCAACTACAAATTAGGGCTTTTAATTGAACATAAATTAGAATATGTATGTCATATATCTAGAATCTTCATAATATGAGTAGTTCATCCGTATAAAGTATTGAAAAATTTGACATCTACTGGGTCTTGAATTAATTGAAAAAAGCTTAGATGGTGCAAAATTGAATTAAAAAAGTTCGGAGTATTTCATGCCAAATTCTTTGTTGATTTGAACTCTTCATGCTCCAAGTAACATTTTAGTATAAAATTCAAAAGAATTGGTAAATGATGTGTAATATGATAATAGAACTATCGTCTTTGACTCAAGATATACTCTTATTTACTGAAATTCATTTAAATTTGGAATCCATGTCAAAACCGAAGTGTTGGATACAATTTGATCAAATTTTGACAATGATAAAGTAATGGTCAACTCTCAATCAACAATGGTCAATAGCTGTTGCCGGTGGTCAATAGTTGTATCAATTAGGACTCAATTGGAGGAAAAAAAATCAAAATGACATCATTTTGAGCTAGTTAGATTTCACGGTTCAAATTGATAAAAGAGCTATAAATATATATTTTTAATAGTTCAAGGTCTAAAAAAATACAAATTATAATTAGAGGGCTAAAATTACAATATTGTTAAAGTTTGAGGGTCAAATAGACTATTTGCCCCCTTTTAAAAGAACTTCTCAAAAGGCAATAGTTTTCATACCTCATCCTAAAGGATGAAACACGTATTTGCTTAATGCAATGTTTCCTTAAAAGTTGCATCATAGAATGCGTGTTTTAATTTTTTTAAGCATTTATTCCTCAAAAAGTTGCATTCACTGCATAACTTTTTAAAGATTACATTCACTAACAACATTCTTTCAAAAGTCTCACTATTTGATACTCTTGCCAAAGACCACCACCCTTTGGAAATGGAGTGAAGAAAGCTATAATTTTTAATACTTTGCTATCATTCTTTTTATATTTGAATTTTTGTTTTATTGTTTTGCAATTGCTAATTTAATTTGTAACCCTATTTGTTATTACACCTAAGTATGAAGCTTTAGATACACGTTATGTCACCTATACTTGTTCATTATTTCTGTTATCATTTGAATTTAAATGTTAACTACATTTACCTTCCTTGAGATTTGATTAAATTATCAAACAAACCCTTTAACTTTTGACCAAATTACAGTCAACCCCTTAAATATCAAAACTTTTATCAAATAAACAATTGTCTCTTGTACATTAATCGCCGTTAGAAATGATGCTTGCATCAAAACAATATATGGTTGAATGCCCCAAAATATGCTTTAATTGGTAAATTTCTGCTTGTATCTCTCCTTGTCCTTAAATTTTTAATAATATTTTATTTTTTAATATCTCAAGGCGTTAGAAGTGAAAATTTTGATTTTGTTAATATCTCAAGTATTTGAAGGTAAAAGTACGATTTTGTGCATGTATGTAACTCTCAAAATTATGGTGACTATGATGATACGAGAGTCATTTTTAGGTAATCATGCCAACTTGTCCAGTAATGAAGCATCTTTTCTTGCACATCTATAATTATGTACATTGCAACTTCTACTGTATATTCCATGTCAAATATATCTAATGGAGTAAAATATTGGAACTAAAGGGCCATAAAATTACGTTTAGGTTTCGTGTTTATTAAAGTTTTTGTATTTTACGAAATCGAGAAACGTTTATAAGAATCAGGATTGTTTTTCGAGCATTAAACATGGTTGTTTTCTAAATATAAATTTTAATAGATCAAAGATGTATATCATTTATTCTTATTTCCACATAATTTCCATCCTTTATTACATTGTATTTCTATTACACCAAAGCCCATGCAACAAAAAGGTCATACATGCCAGTCCAAAGTCAAGCCTTGAAATCTCACGTGTGTTTGAGGCCTTATCTGAGGTCATTTATTCAAGTACACATCAAGTCAAGATCCGACTAGCTTGAATTTTCTATGGGGAACGGAGATCACAGGAAGAAAGGAAGGAGGAGGGAGGAGAAAAGGAGAGGACGAAGGGAAGGGAAAAGGAAGAAGGAGGAGGGAGAGAGAAAGTCATTAGAGGAGTAAAAGGGAGGAAAGCGATGGTGGTAGACGGTGGCGGTGGTGGTAGAGGGTGGCAGTGGTGGTGAAGTGTTGGTATTGGTGGTGGTCTTTTTAATGTTCTTTTTTAATGCTTTTCTAAAACTTGTCGGGTACTTAGGCCTATT
This sequence comes from Coffea eugenioides, assembly GCF_003713205.1. Classification (NCBI taxonomy): domain Eukaryota; kingdom Viridiplantae; phylum Streptophyta; class Magnoliopsida; order Gentianales; family Rubiaceae; genus Coffea; species Coffea eugenioides. Next base: position 33,224,717 of record NC_040036.1, on the reverse strand, counting down.
TTAGAAGGACAAATTTTTTTCTAAAACTTTGGATTGGTGTAGATTGCCTTATTTTTTAATCAAAATTTTCAAATACAATATTATAATAACATACTCCTTATACAACAATTTCAAATATACCTAACAAAATATTTAAAAATTTTAAAAAATAAAATAAATCAGACCACCTTTTTCTTCTTTCATCCATCACACACCACCCTCCCTTTTCTATTGCCACCACCATTCCCGCTCATCTCTTGTCCCTTTTTCTCTTCCTTTCCTCCTCTCTCCCCAAAAGAGGGGAAGAGATGGGAGAGGTGGGGAAAGAAGGAGAAAGATGGAGGAGGGAGGGGGAGGAAGAGGAAGAAGGAGAATAGAGAAGGAGGAGGAATGGTGATGGCAGTAGAGGGGGAGTAAGGAAAGGGCGGTGGTAGGAGGTAGCTTATAATGGTAGTGAATATTTAATAAATTTTTAAAAATACTCTAATAAAATTTCAAATTTTAAAAGCACTCTAAAATACATTTTCAAAACACCTAACCTATGTGGACTCTTCTAAAGTAGAAATTTTTAAAAATACAATGTTATAGTATAGTTATTTTAAAAATCCTAAAAAAATCTAATCCATATGGATCCATCTACAATTATCCTTTAAAAAACCAATAAATTTTTAAAAAATACACTAGAAAAACATATCCGAACTACCACCGTTGCCATCCCTTCGTTACTACTTTCCCTATTACTACTATCATCCGCCACTGCTGTTTCCTCCCCCACCATTGTCACGTGCCTTTTTTCTTTCCCTCTCTTCCTCTTTCTTGCCTTATCCTTTATTTCTTCCACCTACTTCTCCTTCTTTCTTTCCTCTCTTAGCTCCATACTCTCTCTCCGGCCCACCCTTTTCCCTCCCTCCTTGATTTGGTTGAGAAATAGCAGTAGTTGGGGAAGAAGAAGATGCTGGAGGGAGGATAAAGAGGTAGGGGGAGAAGAAGAGGAGGATGAGGAGAAAGAGTGGCGAGAATGGAATGAGGAGGCAAGGAGAAGGAAAAAGAGTTGGATGGTAGGAGTGGTAGTAAGGTTGTTTGTAGGCGTAGGTGGCAGGCTAGGAGAGGGGATTGGTGTGATATTGTGATGGAGATTGCTGGCAGTATGGAGTAGGTGTGATGGCAGTCGGTGGTTGGGTTTTACAACCATCCTCTCAATACTCAAAAAATATGAAAGTTCTTGTAAAAATTCTACAGTAAATCACAATAAAAATTTTGACAAACTTCTTTAAAACACACCATCCTAGCTGGCCTTGTGTTTTAGATGATTACACAAGTGATGTTTTAGAAAAAAATTTGGCCCTCTATAATACCTCAAAAATGGGAGTGCCAAACATCCATTAGCATTTGATGTTATTAATTAATCTTGTCAAGCCTCATTTAGGTTGAACCTAATTTGGTCCAACCCAACTTTATTTTTAATTTGGCACCAACTTTAGATCCAAACTCGGTCCGACCCTAATTCAAGTGAAGCCTAACCTTATTTCAGCAGGCTAAATGGCTTGAATTCGTGCTTGCTGGTCCCACTAACAAGCCTACCCACCCTCACCCTACCCTCACACAAAACCCTATATGCCTTTCAGAGCACGCCGTCTTAACGCACCAACTGGTGTAGTAAATTTCAGTTGCATCCCATAAACTGATAAATAGCATTTAATCATAGGTACTTGGTGTTACGAATGAAACACATTTTAAGTTTTTTCATTAAATACTGTATAAGTTTTCTATTTGATTTATAGTAGAGTGGGGAGAATGGAATGAGGAGGCAAGGAGAAGGAAAAAGAGGAACAGGAGGAACAGGAGGCGAGAAAAGGTTGAGAAGGGGAGGAGAAGGAAAAAGAGTTGGATGGTAGGAGTGGTAGTAAGGTTGTTTGTAGGCGTAGGTGGTAGGCTAGGAGAGGGGATGCGTGTGGGACCACGGGCAAGAACGATTGCAGGTGCAACCGTTTCTAGCGGTTTTGTGCATTTTGCACACCGCGTAACTTTGTTTTTTACATGGCATAACTTTATTTGCACAACATGTAATTTTAGAACAACATTTTGTGGGCCCCACACACGTTAAAAACGAGGTACAAGAAGTGATTTGGATCGTACAAATTTTTTGGGCCAAATCCTGGCCGTGCACTGTTTAGGGACGGTCCTTCTGATGACCGTCCCTGCCCTGTCTGCGATGGGTATGATATTGTGATGGAGATTGCTGGCAGTATGGAGTTGGTGTGATGGCAGTCGGTGGTTGGGTTTTACAACCATCTTCTCAATACTCAAACAATATGAAAGTTATTGTAAAAATTCTACAGTAAATCACAATAAAAATTTTGACAAACTTCTTTAAAACACACCATCCTAACTGGCCTTGTGTTTTAGATGATTACATAAGTGATGTTTTAGAAAAAAAATTTGGCCCTCTAAAAGACCTAAAAAATGGGAGTGCCAAACATTCATTTGCAAGCATTTGATGTTATTAATTAATCTTGTCAAGCCTCATTTAGGTTGAACCTAATTTGGTCCAACCCAACTTTATTTTTAATTTGGCACTAACTGTAGATCCAAACTCGGTCCAATCCTAATTCAAGTGAAGCCTAACCCTATTTCAGCAGGCTAAATGGCTTGAATTCGTGCTAGCTGGTCCTACTAACAAGCCTACCCACCCTCCCCCTACCCTCACACAAAACCCAATACGCCTTTCAGAGCACGCCGTCTTAACGCACCAACTGGTGTTGTAAATTTCAGTTGCATCCCATAAATTGATAGGGATAATTTCAGAAACCTCCCTTGCGGTTTCATGAAATATCATCTAACTCCCCTAAACTTTTCAAAATCTCACTTATCACCCTTGAAGTGATAGCAAAGCCATACTCTAATATCAAAGGTGATGAATTGTCAATAATACCCTTATATTTAAATTTTCTAAACTTGTTTTTCTTTTTCTAAATTTCCTACTTTTCTTTAACAATGTCTATACAAACATACATATATATATATATATATATATATGTATATATGTATAATTGAATTGCAAGTGTCAATGAAATATTCTATGCATTTGGAGAAGAATAGAAGCAGGTTCTTTTTATTTTTTCCATTTTTTGGTGTTTCACAACTTTATTTATTTATTCTTATTCGTGTAGAGCGCAAGAGTAATAAAGTAATTGAAACTCCGAATAGTTTTTCAAATTCTGATTTTTTGTATAATAAAATTTTCATATTTCACACCTATAAAAAAAAGGTCTGTCTATTTTGAGTAAATTTTTTGTATGATATTAAAGTTGAATTTCATCTATTACTAAGTTTTTTTGCTCAAATGTATGATTTTACATGCTAATTACCTTGAACATTATGAAGGGTTCTATTTGTAGAAATAGTTTAAAAAATAGTGTTTGCTTTTACTAAGGGCCTTTTTGGAACCTTGGTTTTTTACCAAGTTTGTATAAAACTAATTTTTTAACAACTTTTGCTACAGGAACTCCAAAAACCTTCACAAAAGTTTTTTAACTACATACTTCAAAATATCCAAAACACGCAAAAAAAATTCCCTTCCCTTTTTCTTCTTCTTCCTCCCCCACCCTAACCCACCACCACCTTTATCGCCGGCCGTCACCTCCGCTGCCGGTTCCAGCGCCGATCCCCTCTTCTGGCGTCAGTCTTCTTGTTTTTTTCCCCTTTTCTCCCTCTCCCCCTCTTCCTCCCCCTTTATCCGATCTGACTCTCCCCGTTTTTTTCTTCCCCTCTCTCTCTCCCCCACCACCCTTCCCCTCTGATTGATCTGGTCATAAGACCAGATCGCACCGAGGGAGGATGAGGGTGGCGAGGAAAGGGGAGGAGGGGGGAAGAGGGAAAATTGAAAAAAAAATTCTGTTGCTGCTTTGTCTGGCAAGAGAGGGAGAGAAAAAAATGCAAATCGAAGGTGGGAATTTCTGTTGTTGCTTTGTCCTTGTATGCTAATCCTCTCAGCGAGGTGGGAATTCAAGCAATTGGGTGCTGCACCTAAGAGGGAAAATTCAAGCTTCTGTAAAGGGATTCGGCTAGACCCCAGGTGAGGGAAGGGGAGAGGGAGAAGAGAGGTGGCGGGGGAGGGAGAGATAAAGAGTTGGAGATGAGGAGAGAAAAAATGCAAAAAAAAAAAAGAAAAAAAAAGTTCTCTATTTGCTACTTCATTGGCAGTTTCGGGAGAGGGAACATGGGAGGGAAGGGGAAGAGGAAGGGAAGAGGGAGGAGAAGAAGGCGGAAGGTGGGGGAGGAAAAGAAAAAAGAAAGAAAGGAAAAAAAATAAAAAAATAAAAAATAAGAAAAAATAAAAGGAAATTTGTTGAAAATGAAAAGGAAAAAAGTTTTTCTGTCTTATAAAATTTTTTTTACAACTTCTATAGTGATCTACAGTAATGTTTTAGACAAACTCTCAAAAAACTCAAGTTCCAAACGGGACCTAACTCTTCCTACTGTAGAAGTGACTATTGGTTGTAACATAAAATCTTACCAATTTTCATCTCCTCACTTTTAAGATGGTTCCAATTTAGTACTTTTTTTTCTTGGTTTGTAAAATGTTCATTTTTTTTATAGCCTAAGGGTATTAAAGGCACTAAAATAATCTCTCTCCTCAAACATGAATTTTTTAATATTACTTTTGGTTAGAAGGGCTTCCAATGTTACCAAAATGTCAATTCAAGGGGTGCTAAGTGAGATTTTGAAAACCTCAAGGGAGCTAGGTGATATTTCATAAAACCTCAGGGGAGGTTTATGAAATTATCCCAAATTGATAAATAGCATTTAATCACAGGTGCTTGGTGTTACGAATGAAACACATTTTCAGTTTTTTCATTAAATACTGTATAAGTTTTCTATTTGGTTTATAGTAGAAAATAGGAAAGAAATGATACCAACATTACCAAGAAGGCCCTTAAGTAACTAATTTGTCTTTTTTAGCTTTGTTAGACAAAGTTAGCATTTTTCAAAAAAGGCAAAAAAAAAAAAAAAAAGTTTTCCAAGCCAGCCTATAGTAAGATTTTGAATCTTTTCGTCATTTTTTTCCTTTAAACATCTCGTGGATTTTAATGCTTAATGTTTAAATAGACAGCCCATATGCAAGCCGGCCTAAATAGTAATTGTGACGTTCTTAAACTTTGTTTGTCCAAGCAACAATATAATCTAATACAAACTGCTTAAACATTTCAATCGATGATAAGCTTTGATTTTTATCCATTAGACAAATGAATTCATATCATATGGGAAGTGATAATTCAATTTTTTTTTTTAATAAGTTCTTCATGTTTCCAACTCATCCAACGGAAATTGTGCAAGAATAATATAAGGGGAAGATATGGTTGTTTCTCAATAGTGTAAAAGAATAATATAAGATGAAGATGGAGTATTTTTTTTTTTAAAAAAAAACTTTTGTTGGCTGGAGTGTAATTTTGATTGTTTCTTCCGTTAAAACTAATCTCTGTCTTTTGCTGATATCCTGATCCGATTGCAGACTTTTCCCATTGGGATTTGGTGGAGTGATCCTCCAAAATTTTTTTGGTTTTTTTTTTTATAAAGAATAGTTTTCATCAACGGATTGTTAATAAACAGTTTTTGCTAATAAACGGTTTCGAACTCCAATATTAATGATGAGATCTATCAAAATAGATCCAAAAGAACTCCAATATTAATAAACGGTTTTAATTGATAGTTAATGAAATTCCTCCCTTTTTCTATTAAAAGAATTACGTAATTAAGAAATTACTTGACAATAAGAGAGGAGAATTTAAAAGTCGAACTATCCTACCATACTGTGGACTTTTTGGTTTTCCTTTGACCCTTCCATATACAAACTTTCCTATAAGTATTTCGAGCTGATAGTCTGACCCCAAAGGCAAACAAACACTTCCGACCGCCTTTAGATTTTCATTCGAGGTACCTTCCCGAAGTCCATGGGTTCAGAGCTCTTTTGGGCAGCTTCCACCATTCTTGCCATAGCGGTATCAATCTCAGTTGGTTTTGAAGTCGTGAGTTGTAGTCCTGGACCAAAAGATTGTCAGATTCTAGGGTCTGAAAAATTTCCCATTATCAATGCCACTGGACCCGAGAGTGTGGTGTTTGATAGATACGGTGGCGGCCCATACACTGGCATTTCCGATGGCCGGATAATCAGGTGGCTTTCCAGCGAGAGGCGTTGGACCAATTTTGCTATAACAACTCCGAACAGGTAAGAATAATTTTCCCAACATCTTTTTGTGACAAAGAATCCGCAACCGCTATCCCAATATTTTTCCAACTTTGAGTATTTGTACATATCGATTTCGACCATGACAACCTGGAGACTAAAATTGCAAAACAATTTTTTGCATTTCTGAATTAGCGTAGCTGGAAACATAGATCGACAAGAAGTCCTAGTTTCTGTTTGGTGTAAATAATGCATGACAAAAGCAACCCCAGCTTTGTTGCAATAAGTCCGGAGGCTTTGAAGTTTTGGATTCAAATTATTTCTTTCCCTTTTGACTTCTTACGTTTCACTATTTTTCTACTAAGAAAAGGATTAAAAAAAAAACTTGGCAGTAAACAAAATCCACAAAATACATTGTCAAATGGATGAATTTATAATAGATTGTGTTTTTTTTTTTGTTCTTGCAAGGGAGGAATTGTTAATGAATTTATCATATTGTTTGATTTACGTCAGAAGAACGTGGAATACATCAAAAGGACCGGGATATATTTCCAATAAATATTACATCTAGTTAGAAAGAAGGAAAATATTTCCTAATTGATACTAAATCTAATTAGATGAAGAAAAAAAATTTCTAGGCGATATTAAACTTAATTTGGCATTTATCATTGGGCCACACCTTGACTTTTTCCGTCCCACGTCACAACCCCTCCACCACATTCTCTTTTGTGATTACATTACATGTTATGTAACTCATGGTAGGTTTAAGAAATTCATCGACTAAATAATGAAGAAAACAAAAAAAATCCATGAAACTTTGATTATATTTTGAACCATGTAAAGGATAGAGTTGCCCCTATAATGGTAAACTGTTGAAACATTTTTTTTTTTCTCTCCAACCATATTTTTGTACCAAAATATAAAGTGCTCAGTATGTACAAAATCAATCCTTGTTTTATTTAGTGCTCTTGGTTTTTGTCCAAGACAATTAAATGATGATCTGTTTTGAAACAGAAATGGTTGTGAAGGTCCGCAAGATCATATTCCCACCGAGTCAAGATGTGGCCTGCCGTTAGGTCTAAGTTTCAATCGGAAGTCTGGTAAGTTGTACATTGCAGATGCTTATAAGGGCCTTCTGGTTGTAGGTCCTAATGGCGGATTGGCTACGCCATTGGCAAATGAAGCTGAAGGAGTTCCTTTCAAATTCACCAACGATGTAGTTGTTGATCAAGATAGTGGCGTAGTATATTTCACGGACAGTAGCACTATATATTCAGTAAGGTAATGGATACTACATTCCTTGAAGGATACTATTTCCTTACGGCCCTACCCAACAAGCAGTAATATAGCCGAACAGCTAAGAGTTTAAACTTTCTTGCATTATGAACAAAAGTTTGTTCAACAAAATATGGATTTTAAACTACTTGCATTATCAAAGCCGTAAGTAAGACACTTGTTCGTCAGAAACCAATTACACGTAGAGGATGACATTTGGAGTTTAAAATTTGGACTTAGGATTTAAAAGTTCCACGCTTCTTGAATTCTATCCTTTCCTTGCAAGAAAAATTGAAAAAAAAAAGGTTTTAAAAGCTCAACTAGAATCGTGTCACCAGTTGACAATACAAAAATTCCTTCCTGGCTTAGCCTCCTATTAATTCGAATGCTTGTTCAAATAGCACAATTAGACACATCAATTGATCGGATCTTATCTAGATCCAACCTGGATCCAATGTACTTTGGTAGGGTTTGAATTTAATTTATCAAATTCAGACACTATCCAGATGCTATCCAGACCTAGATCCTATAAAAGAGTTATGGGTCTGGATAGTATTTGATTTTCTATAATCTATATCCAAATTCAAACCCATATCAGACCTTACCCAAACCTATATATATATATATATATAATTAAATTATATATATAAATTTATAAAAATTTTAATATTCTATGGTCATTGGATTGAATATAGTAAGATTTCATGATTGTTTTCTTATTTCAAACTAATCCTAGTTAACATTGTAATTAGTACAAACTTTTTTAGAAAAAGGAAAAAAAGTAAAGGCAAACAAATAAAAGATTGGACGTAAATATAGCTAAATTTTAAAAATAAATAGAAGCAGTCGATAATAGTCATTTTTTCAGTTCATAATATTGCATTCAACTTCTTGAATATTAATTTTATTATTTGAAAATAAAATTCGGATGGTGTTTATTTTTTTTTTTAAATCTATATATTTTTAATATATTTTTACTTTAGTGTGTTTAGAAAAATACAACGGATACTCATTGGATACCCAAATCCATGAGGGTTTAGGTTTGGACTTATCTTTCCAGACCCTTATGGGTCTGGATTTAACTAAATTTAATGTGTCTAGATCTGAATTAAATGATCCAATCCAGACCTTACCCATTGATATGCCTAAGCACAATGATCTAGGATTAGAATGTCTTGAGTCTCATCACTCAGTCACAACTATTTAAGGAAATACTTTGTTGCTCATATATATATATATATAATATTTTTTGGTTTAGATTATCTGTCTATTATTCTTCTATACTCAACATCAGTAACACTAATTATTGTGCTCCAAATTTCAGAGATTCCGCTTCAGTGATAAGTACAGGGGATAAATCGGGAAGATTATTAAAGTTTGATCCAAAAACTAATCAAGCAACAGTTCTACTCAATAATCTCATGCTTCCAAATGGGGTGGCACTAAGCAAAAACGGCGATTTTCTGCTAGTTGCTGAAACTACAAATTCTAGAATACTGAAGTACTGCCTTGAGCCATCAAAAGCTGGTACAGTTGAAATCTTTGCAAAACTTCCAGGAAGGCCAGATAACATCAAAAGAAACCAAAAGGGTGAATTTTGGGTTGCAGTTATATCACTGTATACCAAGGTTAATCCTTATGGATCGATAGTTAAATTGAGTCAAAATGGTGATATATTGAAGATATTGGAGGCTGGAAATGGAGAGGCATGGCGATATGGTAGCGATGTGAATGAACAGAATAAAAATTTATGGATAGGATCTTTCACAGAACCTTATGTTGCCAAGCTAAAAATCTATAGCTAGGCCAGTTGAAAAATTTGCATTATCTCAAGTGTTCTATCACTTAATTGGTTATTGCAAGAACCTTTTAGTACTTTTTTCTTTTTCAATAAAGACAAAACAGTGTCAAATTTGTTTATCATCGTTGAATTGCTTCACTATTTAACAACGTTTCTGCTCTTTTCAAACAAAGGAATGTCAAACCTTTTACTTTCTTTGTGGTATTTTTACATAGCTAATGATTTTGGCATTCGATAAAATGCTTCAAACACTTCACTCTTTTTGAAAATGACATATAACATCTACCACCTAAAAGCTCTAAAAATAAAAAGATGCTAAAATTATTTCAAGACATAGGTGATGATCATTTTGCATTATCTTCATGGATACCTTTACGCTATAAAGTCTTGAAACTACTAAAGACAAACTGTAACATGGCTTAAAGCAGTTGACAAGGTTCTAACGTACATGCTAAATTTTAACATAATTTCCTCCTTTACTGTAAGTATGCAGGTCATAGTTCGTATTACTAGGGAGTTAGAATCGATTTCACGAGAATCATTTCCAAGTATTAAGACTTTTAACTCACTTTGTTATCTAAATTAATCAAAATTTTTTAACTAAATAAAATAACCACAGTGCTAAAACAATGTAACAAAAATTAACAAATTATAGAAAGTCAACTAAACACAAATGTTTTAGGGTATAGAATCTACTAAATGTACCTAATTATGGATAAAATAATCAATGATCACTAATGCACTTGTCTTGCTATGGATGCATTTCACTCAAACCATCGGAACTCGCTCTTGCCATCTAGCCACCACTATAGTTTCCCTACTTTCGTGCTGAAGTCACAAGTGAAGACTTAATCTAGATCTATAAATGCCAAAAACATCCACCTAAGTGTACCATTACTTTCGTCTGCCAACTCCTTAGGCTCCACATATTCCATTTCCATCATTGTCAACTATATTCATAGATTAACAACAACTATCATGGTTTGCAAATAGCAATCAAACATTCACAAGTGTTAAACCAAGAATAGATGAACTAGCAAGTAGATATAGCAATAATCAACTTGATTCAATCATAATTAAGGCACAAATAGTTTCATTTATCCCTAGAACAAGAAAATTTAGCTAGACATAGTAGATTTAACAATAAAACTCAAATATTCAATGTAACTAAGCATTAATGAAACAATAAAGAGAGTAAAGAGAAAGAACTATTTATTCAAGTGAAAAAACAAGATTTTCAAGTTTCATCATTTTCATTGCCATAAAAAATACTTTGTTACACTAAGAGTTCTTCAGGTTCTTTAAGAAAAATAAAAACTAGATCTAAAACTACACTAAACTAAGTTAGCGAGGAAAGAGAAGAAGAAGTTGTTCTTGTTTTTGGCCAAGAAGTAATCTTTCCCCCCAATAATGCGTTTCTTTCTTGCTAAGAGTCAACAAAATAAGTTTCTAAATCCACCAAAAGTTGGTACAAGTTGTCCCTTTGTGTCTTGTCAAATATAGAAAAAGAAACAAAAGTCATGTAAGTTGGCAAATTGCAGTCGTGACTAATCCCTCGAGGGATTCTTCCAGGGATTATGCAGAGCATGTAATTCTCTGCTTTTCTTTTTGAAGTTAACATTCTGCCCATAATCCCTTGCAGAATCCACTGAATAACCCTCGAGGATTTTTTTTTTCTTTTTAAAGAAACATTCTTCAATTGCCCCACCTCTTTTAGACATTGTTATGACTTCTCAAACTTTGCTTTGTTAGATCACCATTTCATTTCCAATTAAACTTGATCATTTTACCTAAAAAAACAAAGAGATTTTACAAGTTAAATGATAAAATCACAACTAATTCATCTATTACTCAAGGTACAAATTAAAATAAAAAATGAACAACTTATACTAATCAATCTACAAATTGACTCAAAAGTATTATGAAACACATTCAAAAAGATCATAAAATTAATCATTATCAAATGAAACAACAAAGCGAGTAAAGAGGAAGAAATGCTCATTCAAGTGAAGAAACAAGATTTCCAAGTTTCATCATCTCCATTGCTATAAAAAATACATTGCTATATTAAGATTTTTTCAAGTTTTTTCAAGAAAATAAAACTAGATCTAAACTACACTAAGCTAAGTTAGAGAAGAAAGAGAAGAAAAAGTTGTTTTTCTAGCCAAGAATTAAACTCACCCTCCAATAATGTATTTCTTCCTTGCTAAGAGTCAAGAAAAGAAGCTCCTAAGAGTCAACAATTTTTTAGATTGCTAGATATTTTTTTCTGCAACGGTAGATTTTGTATTGATTGGCAAAAGATGTACACTTATATGAGCAAAGGCTCAAATAGTTCTATACAAAAAGTGTTAGACACACTGAGGATTGATCCATTCCTCATCTTGAAATATGCCTAAAGCATAATCACTAATCAATTCACATCTAGAATCTAACCTCCTATCTAAGCAAAAGGAGCATCTCTGGAATAAAAGCTCTGAGATTGATAGAACGGTTATTTGGCGTATTTTGCACTGTTATTTTGTCCTAATTTTGGCTATTCACGGTACTAAGAATTGGAATTTCACTCATATTCGATATCTGTGTGAATTGTAGGTGGTAGGCATGAAAAATGATCTCGCGGGGTAAATTTCCAGAAGACTTTTCGTCTCAGGGCGTGGCCACGCCTTAGAAGGTGGACGAAACCGAAAGCCGGACTGCGGCCCACGTGAACCGCGAGAAGCATGGGATAAAAACTCCAAAAGGCTAGCTTTTGAATTGGGTCAAACGTCTGAGAGTTCCTGCGGCGGCTAGAAAGAAAGGAAAAAGCAAGATTCAAAGCATCACTACTTTTAGCCTTAGTTTTACCTTTTTGTGAAACTTGTTAGACGCTTTTGTTTTTCTTTTGTTTCTTCTGCGGCCGAATAGGGTCAGACACAGAAGACTTTTCTTTCCCTTGTTTTTGGCGTCTGCGTCTGACTCCTTCGCTTTTCGTTTTCGAATTTATTCAACTTCCGTTGGTTTTGGCATTGAACTTGGGGAATCCAGTACGGACTCCCACGCAGAGTCAAGCGAGACTTTTCACTTTTTCTATCTGCGCTACTTCACCAATCCAGATTCTTTGATGTTTGCGGGGATGAAATCAATTAAATTGCGTGAGCTTGACATGATGAGGAGCGGCTAATTCTCCCCTCTACCCAAAGGTTGGCGCGAGGGCGCGGTCCATCACATCTGTGAGATCTAACCGAATCTTCATTATTTCTCCCAATTTATTGCTATTCGTGCGTTTCCTGAATTAATTGTTCATGGGTAATTAAATTCCTACGGTCGTACCTAGGGTTGTTATCTAGTTAGAGAAGCAGTCAATGGTCGTACCTTGACTGTCGAAAAAGTAAGGAAGAGCTGGTTGTCAGAGCTTATTGATGGCTATAACCAACCTAGTGATAAATGGATGAAATATCTTTGCATCGATGAGCATTTAATTGGACCGTGCCTGAGCAGTTGATCTTTTGGGTAGAACTTTTATAAATTGCTATTTTTAGTGAATTGTGCTTTGTGAGTTAGTTTTGAATTTTGTTTGTTCTATTTTATTTTATTTTTATTTGCCACCCATTGAAAATCCCCCAATTTCGTGCTTTTAGTTTGGAAAGAAATAATTTCCTACCTGCTCCCTGTGGAATCGACCCTACTTGCCATTGTATACAAAATTAGTATTTTTATAGACGAATCCGGTATATCGGATCAAGCAAACTCTTCGGGAACAGGGTGAATCAAGTAACCCATTGCACACCTAGGGTCCCTGCTCCAGTACTTGGATTTGTTCTATAATTATTTAATTGAGGTGGTAATTAGGACTTTTTAGTAATTATTATTGCACAGGTTCGGCACCTGTCAATTTTTGGCGCCGTTGCCGGGGAGCTGGCATTTGGATTATTTGTTTCTTTTCAAATTCAGTTTTTATTTTATTTTTATTTTTTTTCTTCTTGGTACTTTTGCTAGTTTATGCCCCGTTCTTCTCGCACAGGTGAATTAGTATACGACCCTGAGGTTGAGAAGGCAGCGCGTAGGCAGAGGCAAGAGACCAAGAGGCAAAAAGAAGGGCACTTATTTGTTGCAAACGAGTCAGCGGAAGACGAAGTAAGCATGGCCAACAACCAAACATTGAGGGAGCTGGCTGCCCCGGATCTGACTCACCAGCCCTTATGCATCACATTCCCCGCTTAGGCTGAGAATACTGCTTTCGAACTGAAGTCGGGGTTGATTCAACTCTTACCTTCTTACCATGGTCTCTCTAGCGAAGAACCTCACAAGCACGTCAAGGAGTTCGAGGTGGTTTGCTCTAGTATGAAACCTCCTGGGGTCACTGAAGAGCAAATTAGACTGAGGGCCTTTCCGTTCTCTCTTAAGGATGCAACTAAAGATTGGCTGTACTACCTACCAGCAGGTAGTATTACCACATGGGCGCAGCTGAAAAAGAAATTCTTGGAAAAATTCTTCCCTGCATCCCGGGCTGCGAGTTTGAGGAAGGAGATCTGCGGCATTAAACAATATTCCGGTGAGTCCTTGTATGAATACTGGGAAAGGTTTAACAAGTTGTGCACTAGATGGTCGCAGCATCAAATTAGTGAACAACTGTTAATCCAATACTTCTATGAAGGGCTCCAATCAACCGATAGGAGTATCATTGACACTGCGAGTGGGGGAGCACTTGCAAACAAGACACCGAGGGAAGCGTGGGAGCTCATCGAAGCCATGGCAGAGAACTCCCAGCAATTTGGTTTACTTGAGAGCAACCCTCCCCGTAGAGTCAACGAGGTAGAGACTTCATCTATACAGCAGCAACTGTCAGAATTGACGTCTGTTGTTAGACAATTGGCCATGAGAGACACGCCGCGAGCGAAGGTGTGTGGAATCTGTACTAGCATGGACCACTGCACGGACACGTGCCCCATTTTGCAAGAGGACGGGGCGGAACAGGTAAACATGGCCGGAGGCGTGCCCGCGCCCCGCAGGCAGTACGACCCGTACTCCAATACGTACAATCCGGGTTGGAGGGACCATCTCAATCTCAGTTATGGGAACATGCAACAAAGTTCATTTCCGAATCGTCCACCAGGATTCCACCAGCCATGGCAACCAAAATCTCAACCCTCGTCCTCCAATTCAGGAAGCTCCCTGGAGGACCTAGTCAAAAGCCTGGCCACGACTACTACCCAGCTTCAACAGGAGATCAGATCCTTGGCCGCGAATACCGCGCAGCTCCAGCAGGACACCAAAGCTGACAAGAAGGACCAAGATGTTCGAATAAGCCAACTGGCAACTGCCATCAACCGCTTGGAGTCCCACGTTTATGGGAAACTACCATCGCAACCCGAGGTAAATCCCAGGAATGTAAGTGCCATGACGCTGAGGAGTGGCAAGGAACTGGAAGGGCCTAAAGTGGAAAGTTCAAAAAGCAAAAGTGAAGAGGAGATAGAGAAGGAAATTGAAGAGGAAGGGCGTATTCGCAAGGATTCTAAGGTAACCTTCACTTCTCCGCCCACTATTAAATCTAACTTACCTCCTTTTCCTTGCAGGTTGGAAAAGACAACGAGGGCAGAAAAGGAAAAAGAAATCCTGGATGTGTTCCACAAAGTTCAAGTAAACATCCCCCTATTGGACGCGATCAAGCAGGTACCCAAGTACGCAAAGTTCTTGAAAGACTTGTGCGTTAACAAAAGAAAGCTAAGGGGTGATGAAAGAGTGATGGTGGGAGAGAATGTATCAGCTGTACTTCAAAGGAAACTCCCACCCAAATGCGGAGATCCAGGTATGTTTGCTATCCCCTGTAAGATTGGTCATTCTAGTATCAAAAATGCCATGATAGATTTAGGAGCTTCTATTAATGTGATGCCTAAATCAATCTATGATTCCCTAAATTTAGGACCTTTAAAAGAAACGGGGATAATAATTCAATTGGCTGATCGTACATGTGCTTATCCGGATGGGATAGTTGAGAATGTTTTAGTGCAAGTAGATGGATTAATTTTTCCTGCTGATTTTTATGTGCTTTACATGGATGATAGAAGTGCCCCAAATCCATCACCCATTATATTAGGAAGACCATTTTTGAGTACTGCCCAGACTAAAATTGATGTTAGTAAGGGTACTCTCACGATGGAATTTGATGGAGAAATAGTCCACTTTAATATTTTTGATACAATGAAACATCCTGTTAACTCTCATTCTGTGTTTGCTATGTATACCACTAATCCCTCTGTGCAAGAATTTTCTAAGTTTGCTTATTGGGGTAAATCCAAGGTTGCTGCGAACAAGTCCTATAGGGTGAAAGCAATTCATGAGGTAAGAATGGAGAGAAAATTTAGGAAAAAAGTTGCACTCAATGGCCATGTGGATCCTGGAGGAAGGCCACCAATTACAAGGAAAATTCAATTACATCCAGACTAAAGAGTGGTGCTATGTCTAGCCAAAGACATTAAAGAAAGGCGCTGCTTGGGAGGCAACCCAAGGCTTCTTTTGTTTTAGTTTTCTTATATTTTTGAAGTTTTGTTAAGTGTTAGTGTCATTTAGTGGGTTGTTATTTTGTGACAGGAAGTTGACAGCTAGACATGCCCACGCTAGGTCATCACACCTAAGGAATGGAGTTTTGGAATTGACGGTCAGACGACTATAACTTCTAAGGCGTGCCCACGCCTTCCAACCCTTTCGAAAAAGAAACTTCAGTCTTCTTCTTCCTGTTGGTGTTGCGTCCGCCGCCACCACACCACCTTGTGCACGCAGCCGCCTCACCCCCCTCCGCCTTAGTATCTCATTTTTCTCTCCCCGGTGGTCAGGGAAGTTTCTCCTCTTTCCTCCTAATACTTTATTTGTCTCTTCTACATTGAGGACAATGTAGGTCTTAGGTGTGGGGGGAGTGGCTTCCATTGGTTCTTTTTCATTAGTTACTCGGAAAAAAAAGAAAAAAAAAACATGGGTTGAATGAAAAAAAAATATGAAAAATGAAAAACATTGTAGTTAGTCGGCTTTTTGGTTATTTCTATGCTTGTTAGTGTTGGGGCATGTTGCTGTGATGAATGACACAATCAAAGTGAGTGATTATGTGGTCAAGTATGCTAGCTATGCATTTTGTTTCCCTTGGCAATGCCGTTGAATGTTGAATATGCAGGAATTGACCCATTCTTGTAACTTTTGGGGAGCTTTTGAGCCTTGCTTGAGCATATTATTCTTGTTTGCTCTATTTTGTTTGATTGAGTGGGTATCACACATGGTATTTGCATTCTAGAACTTACTAGTTTATGCATGTCGAGGCCACATTTTTTGTTGAATTGGATGCATTTGAAATGATAAGGGCATTTAGGATTTAACCCTCTTCAGCTATCTAAAAAATCAAACCCTCATTTTATATCCCAATAGTGAACCAATTTGAGCTTTTGTCCTTCGTTTCTGGTTGATATCCGTGTTTGTTAACCCAAGACCTCTTTAAACTTTCTTGTTTACCCCTGTGTTGTCAAGGGATGCCTGAATTCCATCATTTGTGCAAAGCAAACAGAAATAGGGTTGCAAGTGCTGATAGATTAGGAGCTATATGACGCTATCCTTGTGTAAAGGAGGGGAAATTGGGAAAAAGGCCACTGACCAGAGGACTTTGGCTTACAGGGCGTGCCCACGCCTTACAGGACTTTCTCCTGAAAAAAAAAAAATTTTTCCTGAAGAGACCTCATGACCAGAGGACTATGGGCTACAAGGCGTGCCCACGCCTTGCGAGCAGTATTCAATCAAAAAAAAAAAAAAGAAGAAGAGAGAGAAAGAGAAAAATTGGGGCACTTGTACAATGGGCACAGCAAATGAAAACTGCCTTGTTTGTGGAACCCCTCCGGTAAGGCACTGTGGTTATTGGTGAGTTTCGGGGCATTCTCTTGACACTTTACCCCCTATCCATACCTTATTAACCCGCCTTTCACCTGAGCCCCATTACAACCCTATTAAAGTCCCTTTGATTTGTGTTTAGTTCACTTTTAAGCGGTGGAGATGTGATAAATGTGCAAGCCTATGGTAATGGCATTCCGTGATGTTGAATTGAGCGTTCCTAGTATTCATATATATTCTTTGAATTACAACATGTCCGGTGTGTTCTACCTTTGGTGATATTGTCAGGGACCCTAGATGCTTGTGTTAGTATAGACTACTACATGACCTCTGCTCTCTTTGTGCACTTCTGAGCTCCGAAATGCTTGAGGGCAAGCATTGTCTAGGTGTGGGGGGATTTGATAGAACGGTTATTTGGCGTATTTTGCACTGTTATTTTGTCCTAATTTTGGCTATTCACGGTACTAAGAATTGGAATTTCACTCATATTCGATATCTGTGTGAATTGTAGGTGGTAGGCATGAAAAATGATCTCGCGGGGTAAATTTCCAGAAGACTTTTCGTCTCAGGGCGTGGCCACGCCTTAGAAGGTGGACGAAACCGAAAGCCGGACTGCGGCCCACGTGAACCGCGAGAAGCATGGGATAAAAACTCCAAAAGGCTAGCTTTTGAATTGGGTCAAACGTCTGAGAGTTCCTGCGGCGGCTAGAAAGAAAGGAAAAAGCAAGATTCAAAGCATCACTACTTTTAGCCTTAGTTTTACCTTTTTGTGAAACTTGTTAGACGCTTTTGTTTTTCTTTTGTTTCTTCTGCGGCCGAATAGGGTCAGACACAGAAGACTTTTCTTTCCCTTGTTTTTGGCGTCTGCGTCTGACTCCTTCGCTTTTCGTTTTCGAATTTATTCAACTTCCGTTGGTTTTGGCATTGAACTTGGGGAATCCAGTACGGACTCCCACGCAGAGTCAAGCGAGACTTTTCACTTTTTCTATCTGCGCTACTTCACCAATCCAGATTCTTTGATGTTTGCGGGGATGAAATCAATTAAATTGCGTGAGCTTGACATGATGAGGAGCGGCTAATTCTCCCCTCTACCCAAAGGTTGGCGCGAGGGCGCGGTCCATCACATCTGTGAGATCTAACCGAATCTTCATTATTTCTCCCAATTTATTGCTATTCGTGTGTTTCCTGAATTAATTGTTCATGGGTATTTTATTAATTGAATATCAATGGCCGGGTATTTGATTTAATTTAATAGCCTACTGCCACGTTAATTAAATAGAATCCGTAATTGTTCATTTAGTTAACACCTCGTGGCAACCACCATAATTGGCTTTATGATGGGGAAACGCAAGATCTAGTTTAAATAAACCCTCTTAGCGTGTTTATTGGTTAGGGTTGGGTTCTTCTAGCTTTAATGCAATTGGATAATTAAATTCCTACGGTCGTACCTAGGGTTGTTATCTGGTTAGAGAAGCAGTCAATGGTCGTACCTTGACTGTCGAAAAAGTAAGGAAGAGCTGGTTGTCAGAGCTTATTGATGGCTATAACCAACCTAGTGATAAATGGATGAAATATCTTTGCATCGATGAGCATTTAATTGGACCGTGCCTGAGCAGTTGATCCTTTGGGTAGAACTTTTATAAATTGCTATTTTTAGTGAATTGTGCTTTGTGAGTTAGTTTTGAATTTTGTTTGTTCTATTTTATTTTATTTTTATTTGCCTCCCATTGAAAATCCCCCAATTTCGTGCTTTTAGTTTGGAAAGAAATAATTTCCTACCTGCTCCCTGTGGAATCGACCATACTTGCCATTGTACGCAAAATTAGTATTTTTATAGACGAATCCGATATATCGGATCAAGCAAACTCTTCGGAAACAGGGTGAATCAAGTAACCCATTGCACACCTAGGGTCCCTGCTCCAGTACTTGGATTTGTTCTATAATTATTTAATTGAGGTGGTAATTAGGACTTTTTAGTAATTATTATTGCACAGGTTCGACACCTGTCAGAGATTGTTAATATCATCAGTCAAAGTAGCCATTTTGATATCCTTGGTCATCCCTTCCGTTATCACTTTCAACAGCTGAGGGCTACTGTAATTTTCTGCCATTGCTGTTGTCTGGCCTTTATGATGGCCATCTTCACAGCTTCTGTGATAGTCTGCAAATGATTCCCTGTTTTCCTATCAGTTAATGCCCAGGCTGACACCAACTAATTCCCTGGTTTGTTCTTGCACATGAGTTAATATTCTGATCTGCATTTCATCCCTTCCTACCTCCTTTGGTTCTACTACCTCTCTATCTCTTTCAGCATCCTCAGGGATCATTTTCTCCTTCCTCCAAGCTGATGCTTGCTCTTGCCGTTCCTGTTGAGCTTTTTTAACTGTTTTCCAAGGATGCCTTCATTTGGCATTGAACTTCCATTCATTTCTTCTTTTCCAGATTTGCCAAAGGATGTTCATAATTAGCTCTACATGTTCCCTGCCCTCTGTCCTACTTGTAGCTTCCAGCATAGCAGTCCACCAAGCTATTATATTCCCTGTCTGTTCAGTTAATCCATCCCACTGTATTGGAGCCATCTTCCACACCTCTTGAGCTTTGCTGCATTGAAAAGACATATGTTCAATTGTCTCTTCCTGTTCTCCACAGCCATCACAGATTGGATCCCCATGGTGTATTCTTTTGAACACCAGGCCATTAACTGGTAATAGACCATTTAGACTCCTCCAGATGAAGTGTTTTATCTTGCTTTTGACCATCAGCTTCCACAACCACTTCCATTGCTTTCCATTGGAGTTTCCTGAGCTCGTTTCTGCCTCATCATATCTTCTTCCCTTGTGTTGAGTTGTTTCTCTGCACAGTGCCTTGTATCCTGAGTTGACCGTGTAGATGCCATTGCCACTGTGTAACCAGTAATTGCTGTCTTCCCTTCTTGAGATACTGATAGGAATATTTAGGATTTCCTCAGCATCCTTCCTGTTGAAGGTCCTAAGCACTAATGGTGTCCTCCATCTATAGCCACTGATCAACTCATCTACTTTTCTGATGTTGCAATTCTGAGGCATCACAAAGGTGACTTTTCCTTCCTCATTTCCAGGGATCCAGTTATCCTCCCAGATGTTTGTTGCCTTGTCATTGCCTATCTTCTTTCTAGTTCCATTGCGCACAAATTCTCTCACATTCATCAGACTTTGCCAAATCCAAGAAGCACACTTAGGGACTTTGCAGTTAAATATTGAGTCCCTATGAAAGTACTTTGCCCTCAAGACCTTGCTGACTAAGAGATTTGGTTTGGAAATCAACCTCCAAACCTGTTTAGCCAGCAAGGCTTTGTTGAAGTTCTGCAAATCCTTGAAGCCCAAGCCTCCCTCTTTTTTCTCTCTAGCCAATCCCCCCCATGAGCACCAGTGCATCTTATTTCTCCCTTCAGTTTCTCCCCGCCAGTAATTAGCAAAAATGGAGGTCACTTCTTTGCATAGTTTGTTAGGAAGTTTAAAGCAGGATATTGTATAAACTGGCATTGCCATGGAGACTGCCTTCAATAATACTTCCTTTCCTCCTTGGCTGAGCAACTTGTTCTTCCAGCTATTCATTCTTTTACTGATACTGTCCTTAATGTAACCAAAAACCTGCTGTTTGGATCTTGTTATCACCATAGGGAGCCCCAGATATTTTCCTTGAGTAGCCACCTGAATTGTGCCTAGGCTTTGTCTTACTTCCCCTTTCCTCTGATGACTCACATTGCTACTGAAGAACACTGAGGACTTTTCCAGATTTATAGATTGACCTAACCCCTTCTCATAGTTCCTCAAGATTTGAAAGAGTTCACTGGCTTCCTCTCTGTTAGCTTTACAGAAGATCAATGAATCGTCAGCAAAAAATAAATGAGTCATGCTTGGTCCATTCCTACTTATCTTCATCCCTAAAATCCTTTTTTCTCCTTCAGCCTGCTTCAATAAGTTGGAGAAACCTTCTGAACATAAAAGGAAAAGATAAGGTGACAGTGGATCACCTTGTCTTATTCCTCTTTTTTGGATTACAAACTCTTTTGGTACTCCATTAATATTGAAGGAGTATGTAACTGAGGAGAGGCAACTCCATATCCATTTCCTCCAGACTGTACAGTAGCCCATCTTAGCCATCATGGAATCAAGGAATTTTCACTCCACTCTGTCGTAAGCCTTTGACATGTCTAGTTTCACAGCCATAAAACCATTCTGTCCTTGTTTCTTATTTTTCATGTAATGTAAGTATTCATGAGATAGAATGACATTGTCAAGAATTTGCCTGCTTGGGATAAAAGCTGCCTGGTTTTTGCTAATGCAGTGGCTTAAAACTTTCTTGAGTCTATTGGCCAATATTTTTGAAATCACTTTGTACACTACATTATAGAGGCTAATTGGCCTATAGCTCTTCAAGTTAGTAGGATTCTGTATTTTGGGGATGAGGGAAATGACAGTATAATTCCAAGCTTAGGCATGTTGCTTGATTGGAAAAAATGCCTAATGGCAGCAATTAAACCTGGTTTAACAACATGCCAAAATTTTTGAAAGAACAAAGGAGTCATACCATCTTGACCTGGTGCCTTATTTGGATTCATGGAAAAAAAAAGCAGATTTGATTTCCATTTCTTCTACCTCTTCAGTTAACTTTTCATTCATCTCAGTAGTGATTGTTGGAGGTATGCCACTTAGAATCTCTGCGAGACCCTCATTACCAGAACTAGAGAATAGGACTCTATAGTAGTCAGCTACTTCCTTTCCCAACTCCTCCTCATTGTTTGTCCAGGTTCCATCCTTCCTTTGAATGTTAAGCATTCTATTTTTCCTTTCTTCTCCCCTTCACACAGGCATGGAAAAATTTGGTATTCTTATCCCCTTCTCTCAGCCAATCAATCCTTGCTTTCTGAGCCCAATACTTCTCTTTTTCAGAGTAGGCCTCTTTCAACTGATTCTTCAAATCTTCAATCTTATCCTTAATACCTGAATCCTTAGAGTCCTTAATCTCCTTAATCTGTTGCTTCACTTGATTGATTCTTAGCAAAGAGTTTCCTGTGAAATTGTTTTTCTATTTGAGTAGAGCCACTCTGCAATTAGCAACCTGTCTTGTAATCCTATTTCCTTCTACTGTTTGGTTCCAAGCTTGCTCAACCACTTGATTGATTTCTACCCTTTTGAGCCATCTCTTATCAAAGAAAAATCTTGATTTTCTTTTCTCTATTCTCGGCCAATTGTCTATAAGCAGCATACTGTGGTCTGATCCAAGAGTTTTCACATGTTCACATTTAGCCTTGTCAAAATTTTGGCACCATTTTATGGTGCTCAATCCTCTGTCCAGTCTTTGTCTTATTTCCCCCTCATCTTCCCAATTGTTGCTCCATGTCCAGGGGTTACCAGTAAATCCAAGATCCACAAGACTGTTGTTTTCAAAAGTCATGTAAGTTGGCAAATTGCAGTCGTGACTAATCCTTCGAGGGATTCTTCCAGGGATTATGCAGAGCATGTAATTTTCTGCTTTTCTTTTTGAAGTTAACATTCTGCCCATAATAGAATCCACTGAATAACCCTCGAGGATTTCTTTTTTTCTTTTTAAAGAAACATTCTTCAATTGCACCACCTCTTTTAGACATTGTTATGACTTCTCAAACTTCGCTTTGTTAGATCACCATTTCACTTCCAATTAAACTTGATCATTTTACCTACAAAAACAAAGAGATTTTACAAGTTAAATGATAAAATCACAACTAATTCATCTATTACTCAAGGTGCAAATTAAAATAAAAAATGAACAACTTGTACTAATCAATCTACAAATTGACTCAAAAGTATTATGAAACACATTCAAAAAGATCAAAAAATTAATCATTATCAAATGAAACAACAAAGCGAGTAAAGAGGAAGAAATGCTCATTCAAGTGAAGAAACAAGATTTCCAAGTTTCATCATCTTCATTGCTATCAAAAATACATTGTTACACTAAGATTTTTTCAAGTTTTTTCAAGGAAAATAAAACTAGATCTAAACTACACTAAGCTAAGTTAGAGAAGAAAGAGAAGAAAAAGTTGTTTTTCTAGCCAAGAATTAAACTCACCCTCCAATAATGTATTTCTTCCTTGCTAAGAGTCAATAATTTTTTAGATTGCTAGATACAATTTGAAAAATTATGAACAGATCTAAAAATATAAGAAATTCTAAAATTGTCTTCTAATAAGATAAATCGCTATAGTTCTCTTTCGTGCACATGTGCAATCATCCGATTTGCTAATAAACGATTTTAAACTTTAATAATAATGATGAGATCTGTCGAAATA
>NC_040036.1:33140817-33200323 GCF_003713205.1 Coffea eugenioides | reverse complement strand
TGTGCGTTAACAAAAGAAAGCTAAGGGGTGATGAAAGAGTGATGGTGGGAGAGAATGTATCAGCTGTACTTCAAAAGAAACTCCCACCCAAATGCGGAGATCCAGGTATGTTTGCTATCCCCTGTAAGATTGGTCATTCTAGTATCAAAAATGCCATGATAGATTTAGGAGCTTCTATTAATGTGATGCCTAAATCAATCTATGATTCCCTAAATTTAGGACCTTTAAAAGAAACGGGGATAATAATTCAATTGGCTGATCGTACATGTGCTTATCCGGATGGGATAGTTGAGAATGTTTTAGTGCAAGTAGATGGATTAATTTTTCCTGCTGATTTTTATGTGCTTTACATGGATGATAGAAGTGCCCCAAATCCATCACCCATTATATTAGGAAGACCATTTTTGAGTACTGCCCAGACTAAAATTGATGTTAGTAAGGGTACTCTCACGATGGAATTTGATGGAGAAATAGTCCACTTTAATATTTTTGATACAATGAAACATCCTGTTAACTCTCATTCTGTGTTTGCTATGTATACCACTAATCCCTCTGTGCAAGAATTTTCTAAGTTTGCTTATTGGGGTAAATCCAAGGTTGCTGCGAACAAGTCCTATAGGGTGAAAGCAATTCATGAGGTAAGAATGGAGAGAAAATTTAGGAAAAAAGTTGCACTCAATGGCCATGTGGATCCTGGAGGAAGGCCACCAATTACAAGGAAAATTCAATTACATCCAGACTAAAGAGTGGTGCTATGTCTAGCCAAAGACATTAAAGAAAGGCGCTGCTTGGGAGGCAACCCAAGGCTTCTTTTGTTTTAGTTTTCTTATATTTTTGAAGTTTTGTTAAGTGTTAGTGTCATTTAGTGGGTTGTTATTTTGTGACAGGAAGTTGACAGCTAGACATGCCCACGCTAGGTCATCACACCTAAGGAATGGAGTTTTGGAATTGACGGTCAGACGACTATAACTTCTAAGGCGTGCCCACGCCTTCCAACCCTTTCGAAAAAGAAACTTCAGTCTTCTTCTTCCTGTTGGTGTTGCGTCCGCCGCCACCACACCACCTTGTGCACGCAGCCGCCTCACCCCCCTCCGCCTTAGTATCTCATTTTTCTCTCCCCGGTGGTCAGGGAAGTTTCTCCTCTTTCCTCCTAATACTTTATTTGTCTCTTCTACATTGAGGACAATGTAGGTCTTAGGTGTGGGGGGAGTGGCTTCCATTGGTTCTTTTTCATTAGTTACTCGGAAAAAAAAGAAAAAAAAAACATGGGTTGAATGAAAAAAAAATATGAAAAATGAAAAACATTGTAGTTAGTCGGCTTTTTGGTTATTTCTATGCTTGTTAGTGTTGGGGCATGTTGCTGTGATGAATGACACAATCAAAGTGAGTGATTATGTGGTCAAGTATGCTAGCTATGCATTTTGTTTCCCTTGGCAATGCCGTTGAATGTTGAATATGCAGGAATTGACCCATTCTTGTAACTTTTGGGGAGCTTTTGAGCCTTGCTTGAGCATATTATTCTTGTTTGCTCTATTTTGTTTGATTGAGTGGGTATCACACATGGTATTTGCATTCTAGAACTTACTAGTTTATGCATGTCGAGGCCACATTTTTTGTTGAATTGGATGCATTTGAAATGATAAGGGCATTTAGGATTTAACCCTCTTCAGCTATCTAAAAAATCAAACCCTCATTTTATATCCCAATAGTGAACCAATTTGAGCTTTTGTCCTTCGTTTCTGGTTGATATCCGTGTTTGTTAACCCAAGACCTCTTTAAACTTTCTTGTTTACCCCTGTGTTGTCAAGGGATGCCTGAATTCCATCATTTGTGCAAAGCAAACAGAAATAGGGTTGCAAGTGCTGATAGATTAGGAGCTATATGACGCTATCCTTGTGTAAAGGAGGGGAAATTGGGAAAAAGGCCACTGACCAGAGGACTTTGGCTTACAGGGCGTGCCCACGCCTTACAGGACTTTCTCCTGAAAAAAAAAAAATTTTTCCTGAAGAGACCTCATGACCAGAGGACTATGGGCTACAAGGCGTGCCCACGCCTTGCGAGCAGTATTCAATCAAAAAAAAAAAAGAAGAAGAGAGAGAAAGAGAAAAATTGGGGCACTTGTACAATGGGCACAGCAAATGAAAACTGCCTTGTTTGTGAAACCCCTCCGGTAAAGGCACTGTGGTTATTGGTGAGTTTCGGGCATTTCTCTTGACACTTTACCACCTATACATTCTTAACCCGCCTTTCACCTGAAGCCCCATTACAACCCTATTAAAGTCCCTTTGATTTGTGTTTAGTTCACTTTTAAGTGATGGAGATGTGATAAATGTGCAAGCCTATGGTAATGGCATTCCGTGATGTTGAATTGAGCGTTCCTAGTATTCATATATATTCTTTGAATTACAACATGTCGGTGTGTTCTACCTTTGGTGATATTGTCAGGGACCCTAGATGCTTGTGTTAGTATAGACTACTACATGACCTCTGCTCTCTTGGTTGCACTTCTGAGCTCCGAAATGCTTGAGGGCAAGCATTGCTAGGTGTGGGGGATTTGATAGAACGGTTATTTGGCGTATTTTGCACTGTTATTTTGTCCTAATTTTGGCTATTCACGGTACTAAGAATTGGAATTTCACTCATATTCGATATCTGTGTGAATTGTAGGTGGTAGGCATGAAAAATGATCTCGCGGGGTAAATTTCCAGAAGACTTTTCGTCTCAGGGCGTGGCCACGCCTTAGAAGGTGGACGAAACCGAAAGCCGGACTGCGGCCCACGTGAACCGCGAGAAGCATGGGATAAAAACTCCAAAAGGCTAGCTTTTGAATTGGGTCAAACGTCTGAGAGTTCCTGCGGCGGCTAGAAAGAAAGGAAAAAGCAAGATTCAAAGCATCACTACTTTTAGCCTTAGTTTTACCTTTTTGTGAAACTTGTTAGACGCTTTTGTTTTTCTTTTGTTTCTTCTGCGGCCGAATAGGGTCAGACACAGAAGACTTTTCTTTCCCTTGTTTTTGGCGTCTGCGTCTGACTCCTTCGCTTTTCGTTTTCGAATTTATTCAACTTCCGTTGGTTTTGGCATTGAACTTGGGGAATCCAGTACGGACTCCCACGCAGAGTCAAGCGAGACTTTTCACTTTTTCTATCTGCGCTACTTCACCAATCCAGATTCTTTGATGTTTGCGGGGATGAAATCAATTAAATTGCGTGAGCTTGACATGATGAGGAGCGGCTAATTCTCCCCTCTACCCAAAGGTTGGCGCGAGGGCGCGGTCCATCACATCTGTGAGATCTAACCGAATCTTCATTATTTCTCCCAATTTATTGCTATTCGTGTGTTTCCTGAATTAATTGTTCATGGGTATTTTATTAATTGAATATCAATGGCCGGGTATTTGATTTAATTTAATAGCCTACTGCCACGTTAATTAAATAGAATCCGTAATTGTTCATTTAGTTAACACCTCGTGGCAACCACCATAATTGGCTTTATGATGGGGAAACGCAAGATCTAGTTTAAATAAACCCTCTTAGCGTGTTTATTGGTTAGGGTTGGGTTCTTCTAGCTTTAATGCAATTGGATAATTAAATTCCTACGGTCGTACCTAGGGTTGTTATCTGGTTAGAGAAGCAGTCAATGGTCGTACCTTGACTGTCGAAAAAGTAAGGAAGAGCTGGTTGTCAGAGCTTATTGATGGCTATAACCAACCTAGTGATAAATGGATGAAATATCTTTGCATCGATGAGCATTTAATTGGACCGTGCCTGAGCAGTTGATCCTTTGGGTAGAACTTTTATAAATTGCTATTTTTAGTGAATTGTGCTTTGTGAGTTAGTTTTGAATTTTGTTTGTTCTATTTTATTTTATTTTTATTTGCCTCCCATTGAAAATCCCCCAATTTCGTGCTTTTAGTTTGGAAAGAAATAATTTCCTACCTGCTCCCTGTGGAATCGACCATACTTGCCATTGTACGCAAAATTAGTATTTTTATAGACGAATCCGATATATCGGATCAAGCAAACTCTTCGGAAACAGGGTGAATCAAGTAACCCATTGCACACCTAGGGTCCCTGCTCCAGTACTTGGATTTGTTCTATAATTATTTAATTGAGGTGGTAATTAGGACTTTTTAGTAATTATTATTGCACAGGTTCGACACCTGTCAGAGATTGTTAATATCATCAGTCAAAGTAGCCATTTTGATATCCTTGGTCATCCCTTCCGTTATCACTTTCAACAGCTGAGGGCTACTGTAATTTTCTGCCATTGCTGTTGTCTGGCCTTTATGATGGCCATCTTCACAGCTTCTGTGATAGTCTGCAAATGATTCCCTGTTTTCCTATCAGTTAATGCCCAGGCTGACACCAACTAATTCCCTGGTTTGTTCTTGCACATGAGTTAATATTCTGATCTGCATTTCATCCCTTCCTACCTCCTTTGGTTCTACTACCTCTCTATCTCTTTCAGCATCCTCAGGGATCATTTTCTCCTTCCTCCAAGCTGATGCTTGCTCTTGCCGTTCCTGTTGAGCTTTTTTAACTGTTTTCCAAGGATGCCTTCATTTGGCATTGAACTTCCATTCATTTCTTCTTTTCCAGATTTGCCAAAGGATGTTCATAATTAGCTCTACATGTTCCCTGCCCTCTGTCCTACTTGTAGCTTCCAGCATAGCAGTCCACCAAGCTATTATATTCCCTGTCTGTTCAGTTAATCCATCCCACTGTATTGGAGCCATCTTCCACACCTCTTGAGCTTTGCTGCATTGAAAAGACATATGTTCAATTGTCTCTTCCTGTTCTCCACAGCCATCACAGATTGGATCCCCATGGTGTATTCTTTTGAACACCAGGCCATTAACTGGTAATAGACCATTTAGACTCCTCCAGATGAAGTGTTTTATCTTGCTTTTGACCATCAGCTTCCACAACCACTTCCATTGCTTTCCATTGGAGTTTCCTGAGCTCGTTTCTGCCTCATCATATCTTCTTCCCTTGTGTTGAGTTGTTTCTCTGCACAGTGCCTTGTATCCTGAGTTGACCGTGTAGATGCCATTGCCACTGTGTAACCAGTAATTGCTGTCTTCCCTTCTTGAGATACTGATAGGAATATTTAGGATTTCCTCAGCATCCTTCCTGTTGAAGGTCCTAAGCACTAATGGTGTCCTCCATCTATAGCCACTGATCAACTCATCTACTTTTCTGATGTTGCAATTCTGAGGCATCACAAAGGTGACTTTTCCTTCCTCATTTCCAGGGATCCAGTTATCCTCCCAGATGTTTGTTGCCTTGTCATTGCCTATCTTCTTTCTAGTTCCATTGCGCACAAATTCTCTCACATTCATCAGACTTTGCCAAATCCAAGAAGCACACTTAGGGACTTTGCAGTTAAATATTGAGTCCCTATGAAAGTACTTTGCCCTCAAGACCTTGCTGACTAAGAGATTTGGTTTGGAAATCAACCTCCAAACCTGTTTAGCCAGCAAGGCTTTGTTGAAGTTCTGCAAATCCTTGAAGCCCAAGCCTCCCTCTTTTTTCTCTCTAGCCAATCCCCCCCATGAGCACCAGTGCATCTTATTTCTCCCTTCAGTTTCTCCCCGCCAGTAATTAGCAAAAATGGAGGTCACTTCTTTGCATAGTTTGTTAGGAAGTTTAAAGCAGGATATTGTATAAACTGGCATTGCCATGGAGACTGCCTTCAATAATACTTCCTTTTCTCCTTGGCTGAGCAACTTGTTCTTCCAGCTATTCATTCTTTTACTGATACTGTCCTTAATGTAACCAAAAACCTGCTGTTTGGATCTTGTTATCGCCATAGGGAGCCCCAGATATTTTCCTTGAGTAGCCACCTGAATTGTGCCTAGGCTTTGTCTTACTTCCCCTTTCCTCTAATGACTCACATTGCTACTGAAGAACACTGAGGACTTTTCCAGATTTATAGATTGACCTAACCCCTTCTCATAGTTCCTCAAGATTTGAAAGAGTTCACTGGCTTCCTCTCTGTTAGCTTTACAGAAGATCAATGAATCGTCAGCAAAAAATAAATGAGTCATGCTTGGTCCATTCCTACTTATCTTCATCCCTAAGATCCTTTTTTCTCCTTCAGCCTGCTTCAATAAGTTGGAGAAACCTTCTGAACATAAAAGGAAAAGATAAGGTGACAGTGGATCACCTTGTCTTATTCCTCTTTTTGGGATTACAAACTCTTTTGGTACTCCATTAATATTGAAGGAGTATGTAACTGAGGAGAGGCAACTCCATATCCATTTCCTCCGGACTGTAAAGTAGCCCATCTTAGCCATCATGGAATCAAGGAATTTTCACTCCACTCTGTCGTAGGCCTTTGACATGTCTAGTTTCACAGCCATAAAACCATTCTGTCCTTGTTTCTTATTTTTCATGTAATGTAAGTATTCATGAGATAGAATGACATTGTCAAGAATTTGCCTGCTTGGGATAAAAGCTGCCTGGTTTTTGCTAATGCAGTGGCTTAAAACTTTCTTGAGTCTATTGGCCAATATTTTTGAAATCACTTTGTACACTACAGTATAGAGGCTAATTGGCCTATAGCTCTTCAAGTTAGTAGGATTCTGTATTTTGGGGATGAGGGAAATGACAGTATAATTCCAAGACTTAGGCATGTTGCTTGATTGGGAAAAATGCCTAATGGCAGCAATTAAATCTGGTTTAACAACATGCCAAAATTTTTGAAAGAACAAAGGAGTCATGCCATCTTGACCTGGTGCCTTATTTGGATTCATGGGAAAAAAAAAAGCAAATTTGATTTCCATTTCTTCTACCTCTTCAGTTAACTTTTCATTCATCTCAGTAGTGATTGTTGGAGGTATGCCACTTAGAATCTCTGCGAGATCCTCATTACCAGAACTAGAGAATAGGACTCTATAGTAGTCAGCTACTTCCTTTCCCAACTCCTCCTCATTGTTTGTCCAGGTTCCATCCTTCCTTTGAATGTTAAGCATTCTATTTTTCCTTCTTCTCCTCTTCACACAAGCATGGAAAAATTTGGTATTCTTATCCCCTTCTCTCAGCCAATCAATCCTTGCTTTCTGAGCCCAATACTTCTCTTTTTCAGAGTAGGCCTCTTTCAACTGATTCTTCAAATCTTCAATCTTATCCTTAATACCTGAATCCTTAGAGTCCTTAATCTCCTTAGTCTGTTGCTTCACTTGATTGATTCTTAGCAAAGAGTTTCCTGTGAAATTGTTTTTCTATTTGAGTAGAGCCACTCTGCAATTAGCAACCTGTCTTGTAATCCTATTTCCTTCTACTGTTTGGTTCCAAGCTTGCTCAACCACTTGATTGATTTCTACCCTTTTGAGCCATCTCTTATCAACGAAAAATCTTGATTTTCTTTTCTCTATTCTCGGCCAATTGTCTATGAGCAGCATACTGTGGTCTGATCCAAGAGTTTCCACATGTTCACATTTAGCCTTGTCAAAATTTTGGTACCATTTTATGGTGCTCAATCCTCTGTCCAGTCTTTGTCTTATTTCCCCCTCATCTTCCCAATTGTTGCTCCATGTCCAGGGGTTACCAGTAAATCCAAGATCCACAAGACTGTTGTTTTCAAAAGTCATGTAAGTTGGCAAATTGCAGTCGTGACTAATCCCTCGAGGGATTCTTCCAGGGATTATGCAGAGCATGTAATTTTCTGCTTTTCTTTTTGAAGTTAACATTCTGCCCATAATAGAATCCACTGAATAACCCTCGAGGATTTCTTTTTTTCTTTTTAAAGAAACATTCTTCAATTGCACCACCTCTTTTAGACATTGTTATGACTTCTCAAACTTCGCTTTGTTAGATCACCATTTCACTTCCAATTAAACTTGATCATTTTACCTACAAAAACAAAGAGATTTTACAAGTTAAATGATAAAATCACAACTAATTCATCTATTACTCAAGGTGCAAATTAAAATAAAAAATGAACAACTTGTACTAATCAATCTACAAATTGACTCAAAAGTATTATGAAACACATTCAAAAAGATCAAAAAATTAATCATTATCAAATGAAACAACAAAGCGAGTAAAGAGGAAGAAATGCTCATTCAAGTGAAGAAACAAGATTTCCAAGTTTCATCATCTTCATTGCTATCAAAAATACATTGTTACACTAAGATTTTTTCAAGTTTTTTCAAGGAAAATAAAACTAGATCTAAACTACACTAAGCTAAGTTAGAGAAGAAAGAGAAGAAAAAGTTGTTTTTCTAGCCAAGAATTAAACTCACCCTCCAATAATGTATTTCTTCCTTGCTAAGAGTCAATAATTTTTTAGATTGCTAGATACAATTTGAAAAATTATGAACAGATCTAAAAATATAAGAAATTCTAAAATTGTCTTCTAATAAGATAAATCGCTATAGTTCTCTTTCGTGCACATGTGCAATCATCCGATTTGCTAATAAACGATTTTAAACTTTAATAATAATGATGAGATCTGTCGAAATAGATTCAAGATAAAAAAAAAATTTCAGATCTAACAATCAAATTTAAAATAAATTCAAATCTAACAACAAAATAAGAATTACATAATTCTCCAAACTTTGTTTTCCACCCTCCGCTCTCGAGTGCAGATCCAATTGATGGTTAATGAAATTTCTCCCTTGTCTATTAAAAGAATTGTTCCTTTTACCTTTCTACAAACAAACTTTCCTATCAAGTATTTCGAGTAGGAACAGCTGATAATCCAGCCCCGAAGGCAAACAAGAACTTTTCTTATCCCTTAAGGCAAACAAACTTCAGATTTTGATTCGAGGTACTTCCCGAAAGTCCATGGGTTCTAACCTCTTTTGGCCAGCTTCAACCATCCTTATCATAGCTATATCAATCTCAGTTGGTGATGAAGTCGTAAGTTGTAGTCTCGGACGAAAAGATTATCAGATTCGATGGTCTGAAAAATTTCCAATTGTCAATGCAACTGGACCCGAGAGTGTGGTATTTGATTGATACGGTGGCGGCCCCTACACTGGCATTTCTGATGGCCGGATAATCAGGTGGCTTGCAAAGGAGAGGCGTTGGTCCAATTTTGCTATAACAACTCCAAACAGGTAAGGACAATTTTCCCAACTTTGAGCATTAGTACGTATCGATTTCGACCATGATAACCTCGAGAAATTCCTTGCAAAAATTTGATTAAGTACAAAGCTGTAAAACAGTTTTTGCATTTCTGAAACATTAGATTGTTTGGATTGCTTCATATTTCCCCAATTTTATTTGCTTACATCATCTTTACAATTTTCAATACACCTTTTTATCTTCCCAATATCTTTTTATCGCACATACATCACATCACAAAAAGTACTACAATAAAAATATCCCAAATAATCCCAAATAACTTACAATCCAAACAGACCAGATCGACAAGAAGTCCTAATTTTAACTTGATGTAATAAGGACCCTCTCCAGAGGTATAGTGGTCTTTACCAATCCATTGGTATGGACCGACAAAACTTGGTACGGAGCAAACGTTTTGTCGTATCAATGTACTGATTTCTGTCACTTGCCACGTCAACTTTTCAATTATAGAAAGGGATACTTTCATAAATCTCTCCCGAGATTTTTATAACAGTTGCAGTCATCTTCTTTAAGGTTTGAAAAATTATACTTACTTCCCTTGATGTTATGAAAAGATTATAATAATCTTAACAACTTTATAAATTTTAAATGAAAATTGAGTGTAAAGAAAAAAGAAATAGCATTTTGTGAATATTTTTTAATCCAAAAGTTCTAACCTCACCTCATCTAATACGTTATATCCAATTCTTAGGTCATTTAAATGAATTTTTTGCTTAGTTTTATAAATAGCCGATTAGTAGGAATACATTTATTAAAAATAGTCAGAACCTACTTAGAAAAGAGGAAAGAAAAAGGAAGCCCAAACATTAAAAAATGATGTCTTGAAATATGGTCTAAATCTTTTTACAAAGAACTAACATTGATATTTGATTTCTTTTATCATTTAATTATATTTGTAAATCAAATAGGGGCAATATAGGATATTCATTAGACTTTTTGTGCTTACATCACCCTTTGTTACCAAAAACATACTTTTTAGGGGAGATTTTTGTAATTTTTGAAACTTCAAGGGAGGTGGTTTCAATCATTATAAACCTCAGGGGGGTTTCTGAAATTGTCCCTTTTTAAAAAATGAAAAAAAATATTAAAACAACCGGCAACTTGCCACTTTATTTCCTTTAACTACAGTAAAACTTTTATAAATTAATAGCTTTGAGACTATACAATTTCTATTAATTTCAAGTGGTATTAATTAATCGATAAATTAATAATTCATTAATTTATCAAGTTAAACCAGTCCATATTTACTTGATTTGTAAGCATAATTTAATTCTATTAATATCTTTGATTACGTAGAATTGATATTATTTTTCTATTATCAATATGTCAAAAAATTTAGAAATACTAAATAATAGATGTAAAAAATATAGATGTCCACATGCATGTGGGATGCTCTCTGTTATGCTCACGCACATAATGTTTTATGCATTTGATCAGTCATGTTTGATTTTGCATGAGATTTAGTTAGATTAAAATTTTAACAAAAAACAAACAACAATAGACTCATATTTTAGAAAAATATAATATATAATTTTAGTAAATGATTACTTTATGATACAGATAAGACCAAAGGACTATAAAAGGTTTTCAAAAAAAATTTATTATCTTATTATTTTATCAAAATTATTAATTTAACTCGTTAGCCTAAGTCGGGACTAAAAAATTATTATTTAATAGAAGTTATTAATTTATCAAGTATATTATTTTATGAAGGTTTTACTGCATCAAGTCACCTAAATGCACAGGTATGGAGACCCAATTCATTCCGGATTTTTTGCTGGTTAATCCAAAGGCTACAGCTGTTGATAATTTTAAACTAATTAGGCCCTAATGACTTGTGCAGTTATATGGGTATATTAATATCTCGAAAATCAACTGGTTTTATATGTATGTTAATTACAATTAACTCCCTTGACCTCTTTATTATTTTAATTTGTATTAATCCCTTCTTATTAGTAAATACAAGTGTTATAGATAAGTCCAACGTGAACTATACACGAAAACTAACTAGTGTTTTTTGTGCTCTCTATTAGAAAGAAAAAAGAAGAAAATTAGATTTATTTCTATTTATTTGACTATTCCTTAGACTATAGTACAAACTCCCCAGCTTCACTTTTTCCCTTTTGCTCATGTCTTCGTCATTATAATCTTGTCACTTGAGATTAATTGCCTCTATATTACTTGAGCCATCATTTATGTTTACCCCACAACCAAAGAAATTTTTTTTTCTCTTCTAAATGTTTAAAACACATCATTTTAGTATTTTACCTAACAGTAAAATACAATAAATACTAACCCCTCGTTTGGTAGATGGGACTGCCAGAATGGAAAGACCTTTCCACCCAAAATACATTTCAACCAGAATAGAACGGCAGGGGAAAAAATTTATTATTCTAGGATTTGGTAGATAAGTCAGAATGGAATGTTTACCCCGTTTCCAATATGTGATATAATTGATATTTAAATGTTAGAATGGGATATACTAAATACAATTTTGACTTAATTGCCCTAGGTTGGTTTATAAGATGTAATATGTCTTATTACTTTTTATTTTATTTGTTCTATAATAGTATTTGTCTATTTATGTGAAATTTTGATATTTTTACTTTAAAAATTAATGAGGATTGATATTAAAATTCTTCAATTATAATACTTAATTCGTTCTAATATATGGGTTTCTAAGTTAAAATTTTGCATTTACTAGCAATAAATTAGCAACATAAAATATAAATTACACGAAGTCAAACAATTACAATTTATTTTCAATTTTGATAAGATCCAAAAACAATTCTTGCACAATGCAGTGTAAAGATTTATAAGGATAAATTTGATATTCTACTATTTAGGCATGTTATGATGAAGGTGGAAAAGCTTTTCCTAAATTTTTTTAAGGAATGGAATTCCAGTAAAAAGTTGGAATAAGCATTCCAAGAGGAAAAGTTTTTCCCACTTAAATGTACCATACCAAACGCTGTAATGGAATGGACAAGTTGGAAAACATTTCTTTTCCAGGCCATTCCTACATACCAAATAAGGGGAAAGTGCTTATTGAATTAGATAATATATAATAACAAAATTTTGAATTATAATTATCTATTTATTTGGTTCATAATTCATGATAAAAGTGTCATCATTCGTATTCATGTCTTCCATGATATTTTGTAGAGAAATTTTTAAATTTTTTATGAACATATTTTTTAATCATTTTTTACCTTATATACATGAAATTATTACAGTACATTTTTTTTTTTACGAAAACTCTTAAAAATTGCAATCCAAACCAAACCTTAATCTGTACTCCTACCCAACAGATTGGTACAAACTGCTGTACCATGTCGTAGAATTTTTGGGTGTAAAAATGGATGACAAAACCAACCACAACTCTACAGTGGCAAGCCCCAAGACTTTGAAGTCTTGAATTCAAATCTGTCTTCTTCACTCCCATTGCTTAAGTTCTATTTTTTCCTTACTAGAAAAAGATTTTTTTAAAAACTTTGCCACAACAAAATCTACAAAATACATTATCAAATTGATGAGCTTATCATAGATTATATTTCTTGTTCTAGCAGGGGAGGGTTTGTTAATGAATTTATCATCTTGTTTGATTTATGTCAAAAGAACTCGAATATATCAAAAGGACTGGAATATATTTCCAATAAATATTACATCTAGTAAGAAAGAAGGAAAATATTTCATAATTGATACTAAATCTAATTAGATTAAGGAAAAAAAAATATTTCTAAGCTATATTAAACGTAATTTAGCATTTATCATTGGATCACACCTTGACTTTTTCCATCCCACATCACAACCCCTCCACCCCATTCTCTTTTGTGATTAGATTACATTTTATGTAAGTCATGGTTGGTTTAAGGAATTCATTACCTAAACAAGGTAGAAAACAACAAAATCCATGAAACTTTGAGTATATTGTGAATCCCGTAAAGGATAGAGTTGCCCCTATAAAGGTAAAATGTTGAAACACTTTGTTTTTTCCTCCAACCATATTTTTGTCCAAAATATTTAGTGCTCAGCATATACAAAATCAATCCTTGTTTTATTTAGTGCTATTGATTTTTGTCCAAGACAATTAAATTGTAGAACCCAAAAACCTCTATTAAAAAGATATAGGAGATAAACTTCATAAAACTAATGTATATGGAAGGTAATTTACACACATAAAAATATGTGTGAGAGAAGAGGAATAATACCAACAATAATATATTAATCACACATCATAAGAACAAGCCTATTAAGTTTCACTCTTCTCAACTAACTGCAATAATGTGACTCTCTATTTATAGACTACATGGCTTGGTAAATAAGTCTTACCATCATAAGAAATTTTCTAATAAAATACTAAATCCTACATAACCAAACTACCATAATTGGATTCAAATAGGATTACTAAAACTCTAACTTGACTAAAACACTACTATATAATAATATGAAAATTTGTATTTTTGAGCCTTGATTTAATATGTCAACATTGTCTCCTTTCCTTTAAATCAAACTCTCTCTTAGATCAGGTCCAACATAATCACGATCATTAATCTCCTTTCCTTGCAAATTCTAACAACTTCACTTTATACTAGTTCTTCGTCTTCAAACAATTTTATACTGCTATTCATCTTCAAACAATTTTTCTATTACAGTAATCCATGCACTTAATTAGATAGACTGTTTTCGTCGCACAATTTGATGTTAATTCATTGACAATTCACTTTTGTGATTTTAATAATCACAATTTAATGGATAAGATTTTTCTCCTATCTCTATCTTTACAACAATGTTTGGACCAATCTTATAGCCTAATCTTCACTCGCTAGATACTTTAACACCAGCCTTGTAGTCTAACTCAATCAACTAATTTCTTCATACCAAGTTTTATGCTCTAACTCTGATAGTGGAAAAGACCCAAAACGAATCTTGCAGTCGGGACAATTCTTCAATGTTTACATGTCTTGTGCTCACAAGTTTTATGCTCTAACTCTAATAGTGAAAAATACCACTACAACAAAAATGGTCATTCCTGACATGTCTATAAGGACACTTGCTGGTTTTTGTCATTATAGCACTTCTATCATGACATTTGTGAACAATTCACTAAAACTTTACCTTGACTAAGACACTGCTAAATAATTGTATGAAAATCTGATTTAATATGCTACCATCAATGATAATTTGTTTTGAAACAGAAATGGCTGTGAAGGTCCACAAGATCATATTCCCACCGAGTCAAGATGTGGCCGGCCGTTAGGTCTAAGTTTCAATCTGAAGTCTGGTAAGTTGTACATTGCAGATGCTTACAAGGGCCTTCTGGTAGTAGGTCCTAATGGCGGATTGGCTACACCATTGACAAATGAAGCTGAAGGAGTTCCTTTCAAATTCACCAACGATGTAGTTGTTGATCAAAATAGTGGCGTATTATATTTCACGGACAGCAGCACTATATATCCAAGAAGGTAATTGCTACTACAGTAAAACCTCCTCTATGAAATAATAACGTTTGGGACCATATAAATTTTATTAATTTAAAGAGATATTAATTAATTGATAAATTAATAAATTATTATTTTATTGAGTATACTTATAATTCATAAAAAGATCATGTAATCAACTAACATTTTATTTATTTTATAAAAATATGAATTATTCTATTGATAAAAATGAGGATAAAAATCTAAGAAATATAAATCAATCCATATCTACTTGATTTGCAAGTACCATTTTATATTATTAATTTTATTATTGAGAGGTCAAAAAGACTTAGGAATACTAAATTATCGATGTCCAATTTTATTTTATCAAATGCATACAATGAATCAGATTAATGTATACAAACGACAATAGACTTATTTTCAGGAAAATATGATTTATGTAATCTTAGTGAATTATGAATTTATGATATGAATGAGACCAAATGGTTATGTGAGATTTTCAGAAAAATTATTATTTATTATCTTATCAAAATTATTAATTTAATTCATTAGTCCAAGTCGGAATCGAGAAAACTTATTATTTAATAGATGTTATTAATTTATTAAGTATTAATATATAGAGGTTTTGCTATACATTCCTAAAAAGGATATTATTTCCCTACAGCTCTACCACTAAGCAGTATATAGTCGAAAAATTATTGTTCAATAGATGTTACTAATTTATCGTGTATTAATTTACAAGGTTTTACTGTACATTCCTTGAAGGATATTATTTCCCTACAGCCCTACCCACCAAGCAGCATCATTTCCCTACGGCCCCACAGCTAAGAGTTTAAACTACTTGCATTATGAGCAAAATTTTCTTCAACAAAATATGGATTTTAAACTACTTGCATTATCAAAGCCGTAAGAGTGTAAGACACTTGTTCGCCAGAAACCAATTACACACAAAAGATGACATTTTGGGCTAAAATGTAGGACTCGGGTTTTGAAAGTTCCACGCTTCTTAAATTTCATCCTTTCCTGCGAGAAAAAATTAAAAAAAAAATTAAAGGGTTTAAAAGCTCAACTAGAATCATGTCAGCAATTGACAATACAAAAATTCCTTTCCTGGCTTAGCATCCTATTAATTCAAATGCCTGCTCAAATAGTACAAGTATCTATGATTAGGATGTCTTAAGCCTGATCACTCAGCCAGAACTATTCAAGGAAGTACTTTGTTGCTCAGATTTTCTTTTTCTTTTTTGGATTTGATTATCTGTCTATTATTCTTCTATACTTAAACATCAATAACGCAAGTTATTGTGCTCCAAATTTCAGAGATTTTGATTTAGTGATAAGTACAGGGGACAAATCAGGAAGATTGTTAAAGTTTGATCCAAAAACTAATCAAGTAGCAGTTCTACTAAAAAATCTCATGTTTCCAAATGGGGTGGCACTGAGCAAAAACGGTGATTTTCTGCTGGTTGCTGAAACTACAAATTGTAGAATATTGAAGTACTCGCTTAAGCCATCAAAAGCTGGTACAGTTGGAATCTTTGCAAAACTTCCAGGAAGACCAGACAACATCAAAAGAAACCAAGAGGGTGAATTTTGGGTTGCAGTTAATTCACCAGATAACAAGATTAATCCATTCGGATTGATAGTTAAACTGAGTCAAAATGGTGATGTATTGAAGATATTGGAGGCTGGAAAAGGAGAGGCATGGCGATATAGCAGTGACGTAAATGAAGTGAATGAAAATCTGTGGATAGGATCTGTTACAGAGCCTTACGTTGCCAAACTGGAATTCTACAGCTATGCCAGTTGAAAAATTTGCATTATCTCCCAAGTGTTATGCCACTTAATTGGTCGTTGCAACTTGCAAGAACCTTTTAATAGTTTTTTTTTTTTAAATAAAGACAAAACAGTGTCAAATTTGTTTATCATCGTTGTATTGCTTTACTGTTTTAAGAGCGTTTCTTCTCTTTTCAATTGAAGGAATGTCGAGCTTATTACTTTCTTTGTGGCATTGTTTCGTAGCTAATGATTTTGGCATTCGATAAAAGGTTTCAAACACTCCACTCTTTTTGAAAATGGACGATAAGTACATACTCTAACAATTTGAAAACGCTAAAATTCTTTCAAGACATTGGTGATGATCATTTTACATTATCTTCCTGTACACTGTTTTAATTTGAAAATGGACCATAAGCATTGTTTTATAAGATAAAATCAGGCATCAATCTCTCCTGCAAAGGCATGTATTTTAGTTTGACACCCAAAACTTTTGGTGGAATAAATATTAAATGGCTGCAATTTGGGAAGAAAGCCTGACGTGCAAGGAAGAAAAATATTGAAATGAAAAAGAAAGAAAGAGAGAAAGCACGCATAGCCTCTTAGACTCGGATTTGTAATACATGAAAAGATAACATGGTATCATAGTAAAAAAAAAAAAAAGAAGAAAAGAAAGGTATCATAGAGTTCCAGTGCATTGCATCCTAGTGGAAAAGAAGTTGGAAGCATTTTATATAAAATATTGGGTCAATTCCACTTTCCACTATTTAATTATATTTGAATTTTCACTTAAACTCCTAAACATTAAAATGGGACATTTTTTTTCCTTAAGTATAAAATCTGTCGCATTTTGGTCTTTAAAGTATAAAAAATGTCCCGTTTTATTTGTAAAGTGTAAAATCTATCACTCTTTAGTCCCTAAAGTATATAATTGTCCCATTTAAGGATAAAATGTGTCTTATTTTTCTTAAATATTTTACTAATGGGATAAATTTTATATTTTAGAGAGTAAAATTTCTCATTTTTAAGTTTAGGAATCAAAGTAAGAATCTAGGAACAGTTAAAGGGTGCAAAGTAAAATTAGTCCTAAAATAACTTTCGTTGGTTTGAGTATAATTTTGATTATTTCTTCGGCTAAAAAGTAATCATCTATCTTTTGCTAATATCCTAATCGGATTGCAGAATTTCACCTTGGGATTTCGATCAATAATCAATTCTATTAGTGGAGTGGTCCTCCAAACTTTGTTTTTCATTCTCGTTTACAGACTCAATTGATGGCTAGGGATCCTTACTGATAAAAATCAAAATCTCCAGTGTTTCCTTTCATCAACAAAATCTTACCATAAATTCTAACTGAAAATTAATATATCTGACTTGATTGATTTAATTGATCATTTGATTGACTGAAATATCAATTAAGCAAAGATATCAATCAATCATAAATACTAATCAACCAGTGACAAAATGTCAGTTAATTAATTAGAATATAAATTATTTCACAATCAATCATGTACGTCACAGTATAACCTTCCTATAAGTATTTCGAGTAGGAGCAGCTGATTGTCTAACCCCAAAGGCAAACAAAAACTTCTCATCCCTCAAGGCAAACAAAAACTTTTTGACTGCCTTCAGATTTTGATTCGAGGTACTTCCCCAAAGTCCATGGGTTCTAAGCTCTTTTGGGCAGCTTCAACCATCCTTACCATAGCTATATCAATCTCAGTTGGTAACCTGGAGAAATTCCTTGCAAAAATTTGATCAAGTATGAAGCTGTAAAACTGAATTAGCCTAGTTAGAAACAAAGATCGACAAGAAGTCCTAGCTTTTGTTTGGTGCAATAATGCATGACAAAAGCAACCACAACTTTGTGGCAACAAATCTTAAGATTTTCAGGTTTTGGGTTCAAATCCTTCTTCTCCTTTTTCACTTTTTAAATTTTACCTCTTTCCTATTAGAAAAGGAATTTTTTAAAAAGGCTTTGTGGCAACAAAATCCACAAAATACATTGTCAAATGGATGAATTTATCATAGATTTTTCCCCGAGCAGGAAAGGATTGTTAATGAATTTATCATATTGTTTGATTTACGTCAAAAGAAGTCGAATACATCCATATTTCCAATTAATATTACATGTAGTTAGAAAGAAGAAAATATTTCTAATTGGAACAAAATCTAATTAGATGAAAGAAAAAATTTATTTCTAGGCCATATTAAACCTATTTTAGCATTTATCATTGGACCACACCTTGAATTTTCCCCTTCTCTTTCTGAATTAGATTACATTTTATGTCAGTCATGGTAGGTTTAAGGAATTCATCAACTAAATAATAAAGAAAACAACAAAATGCATGAAACCTTGAGCATATTGTGAATCACGTAAAGGATTGAGTTGTCCCTATATAAAGGTAGACTGTTGAAATACCTTTTTTTTTTCTCCAACCATATTTTTCCTTCTAAAAATGGTTAGGAAAAGAATAAAGTACCCAGACATGTTTCATTTAACCCGTATCCAATTCTCCAATCAAATCCTACTTTTATGATGATGCACAAATAAATAGATTGGTTACTTCAAAATTTACGGGTTCTTTCGATATAATGAAGTTAATGTTTTTATTTCCTTTTGTTCCACTCAACATTACCACTAGTTAAATACTTCCCGTTTGAAGAAAATCTGGATTGCCCTTCTAGATGACTTGCTAATTAAGATGCTTCAAAGCTCATAAATAGCAAACTTCCTGTGTCTACTAATTCCCACTTGTTAGAGGTGTATTTGGCTACTTCATTTAATATATTTCAAATGTTAAACTAAGCATTTTTAGCTTTACTGAGCAACTCTATGTGCATGTACTACTTGCCACCATTTTACAGTTCTAGAATCTAGCTATACATTTAATTACGAAACAAGTATCTGCCTTCAGTAACTTAACTCCATTGTTGTGCAAATTTTGCATTTGAAACTAGTGGAGGCATATTAAATTGCTCTACCATCTTATACTTAAAGCTATTGCAAGCTTAAAAGAGGTATTATGTCCTCTTCACTAAAGCCCGGATGCATTGATGTTTTGCGCATATAACGTGGTTAATACTTTTGCAGATTTATATATGCACAAACATGTTATTGTATGATTTATTTAGCTTGATTTGGCGAAAGTTTGAGGTTGAACTCATTCAAAGACATGATAATGCACGGATTACATCATTCGACAAAGTTCTTTTACACACGTTTTGATAATTTGGTGATAATTTTATGGGTTATTTTTATACATACCAATAGTGTATACACTAACAAATATGAATACATGTCATTTAATCTCAACTTAAATTCAAATTTCAAGTCTTGTATATATTACTCGCATTCATACTTTTAGTGCATGTACTATCAGTATATACAAAATCAATCCTTATTTTATTTAGTGCTCTTGATTTTTATCCAAGACAATTAAATGACAAGTTGTTCTGAAGCAGAAATTGTTGTGAAGGTCCGCAAGATCATACTTCCACGGAGTCAATACGTTATGTTACAATGGGATTATGGGAGGAGTGGTAAGCTATACATCGCAGATGCTTATATGGGTTTCCTAGTTGTAGGTCCTGATGGTGGATTGGCTGCCCCACTGGCAAAGGAAGCCGGACGAGTTCCTTTCAAATTCACCAATGATGTAGTGGTTGATCAAAATAGTGGCATAGTATACTTCACCGACAGCAGCGCAATATATTCAAAAAGGTAATTTCGCTGGAAATCATTTTTTTTAGCTTTTAAGACCAGATCTTTCTATATACACGAAGCACATGTCACCATGGACTCATATAAATATCAAACATACTCCAAAAACAAAATAATCATGCAAAAATAGAGATCTAAGTTTCTTGAACCAAAACTTCCATGAACAACCCTTAAATCTCCACATGAATGTCGAATCAAGCGTGGGAAGGTTAGGGAATTACCTGAGAACACTTTCGGATCGAATTAAGCTGGAGAAACGCGACCAAAAATGGGTTTGACGAAAGCTTCAATATGATTAATAATTGAAGAAGGTGTGCAATTATAATTAAGAGAGCAAGACTATTAGGGACTTCATTGAAAAAATTAAAAGTTTTTGGGGTCTAATTAGAATTTTATGAAGAAAGGGTCAAATTTAAAGAAAAATAAAGTTTAGGGACCAAAATAAAATTAAATTAAAGATCTAAGTGAAGGAAATCTGAAATCTTTTGGGCCACAACAGGATTACTTGAAAGGTTAGGGGGCTAATTGCAAAATCCTGTTTCTGGTTCAAGAGAAACAGGATTACTTTTTATTTTTTGGTTTGGGCCAGATCGTCTTAAGCCCAATGAAATTATATACCTTAGACCAATAAAAATGGATGGGCTTTAGCCTCTTAGGTGTTTTAAACCCAAAGAAAATAAACATCAGCCCATCATCCGAACCCGTCGATTTATTAACCAAAGCCCAGCACAAAAATAAATTCTTGGCCCAACTTTTGACCTACAAACACAAAAAACATGGCCCAAATGGTTGAAAGAGGATCAAACACATGAAAAATAAAAACCAGATGAAACTAAAGAACATCCGGTGTGTCGGCCAGCTTAGATGAAGATTCCGGCAGCTTTGATCCTCTTTCTATATACACAAAGCACATGTCACCACCCTAAACCCTATACCCTATACCCTAAACCCAACATGGCTGGAATTTCGCCGAAAATTATTTTTTTTAGCTTTTAAGACCAGATCTTTCTATATACACGAAGCACATGTCACCATGGACTCAAATAAACATCAAACATACTCCAAAAACAAAATAATCATGCAAAATCTAAATTTCTTGAACCAAAACTTCCATGAACAGCCCTCAAATCTCCACTTGAATGTCGAATCAAGCATGGGAATGTTAGGGAATTACCTG
Organism: Coffea eugenioides; assembly: GCF_003713205.1. Classification (NCBI taxonomy): domain Eukaryota; kingdom Viridiplantae; phylum Streptophyta; class Magnoliopsida; order Gentianales; family Rubiaceae; genus Coffea; species Coffea eugenioides. The sequence continues at coordinate 33,179,110 of NC_040036.1, read as the reverse complement.
AGGACACTTTCAGATCGAATTAAGCTGGAGAAATACGACCAAAAATGGGTTTGACGAAAGCTTCAATGGAACAGTAGAAAACACGAGAATGCTAAGGCAGCAACTTGGGAGCTTGGTTCGGGGGTTTTTTTAGATGTTTTCTCCTAATGAATACACGTACTAGTACAATTGAACTCCTCCTTTGCTCACTCTATTTTTGAGTATTACAATCTTTTATTTATTTTTCTCATCTAATACTTAAAATCAGGCTGGAAGTTACAAAGCTGGAGATTGCTAGTACTATTGTCTAAACTAACAATCTAACTAGTGGCAGTCCAACTGCGACCCACTTCCTAACTCTTATGCTATTTACTTTCTTTATTTTATTTACTTTCCTAGTTTAAGGGGCTAACCCCTCGTCCCGTATGGTATCAGAGCCCTTACAGGCTCCATAGTATATGAGTTTACTGTATATATTCATATTTTCATTGGTAGACCCATGCTATCGAGAATATGGAAAAGAAATGCAGGCTGGTCAGGATGTAATTGTTTAGGGGTTAATCTTTTGATCGAATCAGACACTGATGATTCTAAACGCGACGAAGATTATGTCAATCATTTAGAGGATAATATTTCAACATCTTCCTCCCAAACCACCAATGAAGAAGAGAATTTCATCAATTTTGGGGTGTTTTTAGCATGTATTTTTGGGGCTTTTTACTAGATTAGCTTCATCAATTATTATACATCACATTGAGGTAACAAATCTAATCCAGATTCATCTTTTAAAAATTATGAACTTATTCTCATATTTATTTGCGGATTTGATTAAATGATGATATTTGGTGAATTTTGTTGATCCCATTATATTTGAATATGTCAATTTTTCAAAGACTGAAGCATGGCTTGTGATTCTTAGTGTATCTATTTAAGTTTTGATGTTGTTTTGGCTACTTGGAAGTTGCATATTATACAAGATTGGTGAAAAATGTGGACGATTGATATGAAGATTTGGGAGTTTTGCACATTGAGTATGTTAATTGATAAAATGATTCTTGGTTGAATACTGAATCGATTCTCGAAAACTGAAGCATGGATTATGATTCCTGGTGCATCTATTTAAGTTTTGATGTTATTTTGGCTACTTGGAAGTTGCATATTATACAAGATTGGTGAAAAATATGGATGATTGATATGAAGATTTGGGAGTTTTGCATATTGAGTATGTTAATTGATAAAATGATTCTTGGTTGAATACTAAATCAATTTTTGAAGACTGAAGCATGGGTTATGATTCCTGGTGCATCTATTTAAGTTTTGATGTTGTTTTGGCTACTTGGAAGTTGTATATTATACAAAATTGGTGAAAAATGTGGATGATTGGTATGAAAATTTGGGGGTTTTGCACATTGAGCATGTTAATTGATAAAGTGATGAGCATTTTTACCAGATTAGTTTCATCAATTATCATGCATCACATTGAGGTAACAAATCTAATCCATATTCATCTTTTAAAAATTGCAAACTTATTCTGATATTTATTTGCGGATTTGATTAAATTATGATATTTGATGAATTTTGTTGATCCCATTATATTTGAATATGTTAATTTTTCAAATGCTAAAGCATGGGTTGTGATTCTTGGTACATCTATTTAAGTTTTGATGTTGTTTTGGCCACTTGGAAGTTGTATATTTTACAAGATTGGTAAAAAATGTGGATGATTGATATGAAGATTTGAGAGTTTTGCACATTAAGTATGTTAATTGATAAAGTGACGAGCATTTTTGCTAGATTAGTTTCATCAATTATCATACATCATATTGAGGTAACAAATCTAATCCAGATTCATCTTTTATTAGGGTATTTATTTACGGATTTGATTAAATGATGATATTTGGTTAATTTTGTTGATCCCATTATGTTTGAATATGTTAATTTTTCGAAGCCTGAAGAATGGGTTGTGATTCTTGGTGCATCAATTTAAGTTTTGATGTTGTTTTGGCTATTTGGAAGTTGTATAATGTATAAGGTTAGTGAAAAATGTGAATGATTGATATGAAGATTTGAGAGTATTGCACATTGAGTATGTTAATTGATAAAGTAATGAGCATTTGTTTAAAATTTGTGCATTTTTGGATAGAATTTTTGAATTCGGTACAAATGTTATTGAAGGTACTATGGTCCGCATTAAAAAATAACCTTTGGTCATTACTAAACAAAATGGCATAGACAAGAAAAAAAAGGATCAACAAAGTTGCACAGGCAAGAAAAGGAAGGATGGAGCTTCCACTGTCACTGCTCCCGGTAAAAAAAGAACGGCTGGACGTTGACAAGATACATGTAAAGAGCAAGAGGAGCAGCAACAGTGGCAACAACAACCGCAAGGACCACAATTTGATCACACACTCTTCATTTCGGCTGAGCATGAGGAATGTTACAATGCTTGTGTGTAAGCAAAGGCAAAAATTTTAGTGGAACGCAATATTGTACATGTGGTAGACAACCGGTATCACATTCGAACCCAATTTCGAAAACTAGGTTGGGAGGAAATTTTAGATCTATCTGAAAAATACTACCCAGATCTAGTAAGGGAGTTCTACGCTAATATATCAAACAAGAAAGGACATCCCCTCGATTATAGTATCATTGAAAGTCAAGTATGGGGGAGACGCATCTTCGTTGGTGATGATTCCTTCGTTCGTTGGTTGAAGATTCTAGTAGGGAGCAAGAAGATAGATTTGAAAAAAACATTTATTGTCCTTGGTGATTGGAACCTAGGTGAAACTCTCATCCGATTGAACTCTAAATTTAAACTACACGTTCGAGTGGCAAAATGGTGATGAAGATATCAGAATTTTAGAATCAGTATTGGATTCTCATTGATTTGTTTGGTTCGAATATGATTCCAAAGGCCAGTGGAACTGATAAGGCAAGAATGAGTGATGTCTACTTCCTCAATCAATTGATTCAAGAGATTCCAAGAGACAATTGCTTCTTACTGCTGGATATTATCATCAAACACATGTGGTAAGTTGCTAGGAGCCATAATCAATGCACGCTATTCCATATGCCTAGTTTCTCACCTTAACTTTTCGAGAAAATGGCCTAAATTTAACCGGTCTATATTATGTGAAGGTAAAATTGGAGGATGCCTTAGAAAATGAAATCTTTGGAGTCCCTTTGGATATTCCTCGCAATTTGGTGCAAGGAGAACGGATAAGTGGAGCTGAAGAAGGAACCCGCGAGGTTGGAGAAGAAGATCATGAGAAAACACTAGGAGGAGTCTCGAATTCATAGCTTACAGTTCCTACTCCACCACCACCTCCACATCCTAGAGATACCCGTCCAAATTGACAGCGTGTTCTGGACATGCTTTGCTCTTTTGAGCAGAGGAGAATGGAAACCATAGAGGCTCAACAAAGGCAGATGCAGTAGTATGGTGAATGTCTTCGAAAGATCAAGGCGAAATTGGGGATTGTAGTGCCACTGAAGGAACTTAGAGTTGAGAAAAGAGAAGAGAATATACCTACGCAGGAACATGATGAAGAGCAGGAGAAATTTAAAACTGTTGATAATGTGGTGATTGGAGAGAGTGAGGAAGAGAATAAAAATATTGAAGAAATAGAAGATTTGGGAGTGCTGCACATTGAGAATATTAATTGATAAAGTGATGAGCATTTGTTTGAAATTTGTGTATTTTTTGATAGAATTTTTGAACTCGGTACAAATGTTATTGAAGGTACTATGGTCCGCATTAAAAAATAATCTTTAGCCATTGCTAAACAAAGTGGCATAGGCAAGAAAATGAAGGATCAGCAAAGTTACACAAGCAAGAAAATGGAGGATGGAGCTTCCACTGTCACTGCTCCTAGAAGGAAAAAAAATGGTTGGACGTCAACAAGATACATGTAAAGAGAAAGAGGAGCAGTAACAGTGGCAACAACATCCACAAGGGCCATAATTTGATCACACAAGTTTCACTTCGCTGAGCATGAGGAATGGTATAATACTTGTGTGCAAGCAAGGGCAAAAATTTTAGTGGAATGCAATATTGCACCTGTGGTAGACAACCGGTATCACATTTGAGCCCAATTTCGAAAACTAAGTTGGGAGGGAATTTTAGATCTATTCAAAAAATACTACGCAGACTTAATAAGGGAGTTCTATGCTAATATTTCAAACAAAAAAAGGCATTACCTCGATTATAGTATTATTGAAAGTCAAGTACGGGGGAAATGCATTTTCATTGGTGATGATGCCCCCACTCATTGGTTGAAAATTTCACTAGGGAACAAGAATATAGATTTGAAGAAAGCATTTGTTGCCCCTGGGGATTGGAACCTTGCTAAAACCCTCATTCGATTGAACTCTAGGTTCAAACCTACACGTTCGACTAACAAAATGGTGATGTAAATATCAAAATTCTAGAACCAGCATCGGATCCTCATTAATTTGTTTGGTTCGAATGTGATTACAAAGGCCAATGGAACAGATGAGACAAGAATGAGTGATATCTACTTCATCGATCAATTAGTTCGAGACGTTCCAGGAGATGATTGCTTCTCACTGCTGGATATCATCATCAAACACATGTGGTCAGTTGCTAGGAGTCATAAGCCATAGCACGCTTTTCCATATGCCTGATTTCTCACCTTACTTTTCGAGGGAATGACCGAGATTTAATCGAGTTGAATTACATGAAAGTGACACCGGAGAATGCCTTAGGAAAAGAAAACTTTGGAGTCCCTTTAGATATTCCTTGCAAATTGGTGCAAGGAGAAGGGACGAGTGGAACTCAAGTAGGAACCCGTGAGATTACAGAAGATCATGAGCAAACACTAAGAAGAGTCTCGAGTTCATAAACTACAATTCCTACTCCACCTCCTAGAGCGTGTTCTAGGCATGCTTTATTTTGAGCGAAGGAGAATGGAAGCCATGGAGGCTCAACAAAGGCAAATACAGCAGCATAGTGAATGTCTTCGAAGGATTGAGAAGAAATTGAGGATTGCAGTGCTACCGGAGGAACTTAGAGTTGAGGAAAGAGAAAAGAATATACCTATGCAGCAACATGATGAAATGTAAGAGAAATTTAAAACTGCTGATAATGTGATGATTGGAGAGAGTGAGGAAGAGAATAAGAATGTTGAAAAAACAAAAGATTTGGGAATGTTGCACATTGAGTATGTTAATTGATAAAGTGATGGGCATTTGTTTGAAATTTGTGCATTTTTTGATAGAATTTTTGAATTCGGTACAAATATTATTGAAAGTACTATGGTCCGCGTTAAAAAACGTCCATTGGCCATTGCTAAACAAAGTGACATAGACAAGAAAAACAAGGATCAACAAAGTTGCACAGGCAAAAAAAGGAAGGTGGAGCTTCCACTGTCACTGCTCCTACTAGAAAAAGAACGATTGAATGTTGACAAGATACATGTAAAGAGCAAGAGGAGCAGCAACAGTGGCAACAATAACCACAAGGGCCACAATTTGATCACACACACTTCATTTCACCTGAGCATGAGAAATGAAACAATGCTCGTGTGTAAGTAAAGGCAAAAATTTTAATAGAACGCAATGTTGCACCTAAGGTAGACAACCGGTATCACATTCAAGCCTAATTTCGAAAACTAGGTTGGGAGGGGATTTTAGATCTGCCCGAAGAATACTATCCAGATTTAGTAAGGAAGTTCTATGCTAATATTTCAAACAAGAAAGGACATCACCTCAATTATAGTATCATTGAAAGTCAAGTACAGGGGAGATGCATTTTTATTGTCGATGATGCCTCCGCTTGTTGGTTGAAAATTCCACTAGAGAGCAAGAAGATAGATTTGAAGAAAGCATTCATTGGGTTTGTTTAGATTGTAAGTTATTTGAGATATTTTTACTGTAGCACTTTTTGTGATGTGATGTATATGAGATGAAAAGGTAATTGGGAAGGTAAAAAGGTGTATTGGAAATTGTAATGATGATGTAAACATATATATTTGGAAAAATAAAGGCCAATCCAAACAAACTCATTGCCTCTAGTGATTGGAACCTAACTGAAACCCTCGTCCAATTGAATTCTAGGTTCAAACCTACACATTCGAGTGATAGAATGGTGATGAAGACATCAGAATTTCAGAACCAGTATCAGATCCTCATTAATTTGTTTTGTTCAAATTAGATTCCAAAGGCCAGTGGAACAGGGAAGAATAAGTGATTTCTCTTCCTCGATCAATTAGTTCGAGAGGTTCCAAGAGAGGATTGCTTCTCACTACTAGATATTATCATCAAATATATGTGGTCAGTTGTTAGGAGCCATAAGCCAAAGTATGTTCTTCCATATGCTTGGTTTCTCACCTTAGCTTTTCGAGGGAATGACCTACATTTAATCGATCTGAATTACGTGAAGGTAAAACCAGAGAATGTCTTAGGAAAGGAAATCTGCAAAAAATTTGGAGTCCTTTTAGATATTTCTCGCAACTTGGTGCAAGGAGAAAGGAAAAGTGAAGTTCAAGAAGGAACCCGCGGACTGGAGGAGAAGATCATCCGTAAACACTAGGAGGAGCCTCGAGTTTACAGCCTACAGTTTCTACTTCACCACCCCCACCTTCTAGAGATTTCTGTTCAAGTTGACAACGTGTTCTAGACATATTTTGTTGTTTTGAGCGGAGGAGAATGGAAGCCATTGAGGCTCAACAAAGGCAGATGCAGCAGCATGGTGAATGTCTTCAAAGAATCAAGGAGAAATTGGAAATTGCGGTGCCACCGGAGAAACCTAGAGTTAAGGAAAGAGAAGAGAATATGCCTACGCAGCAATATGACGAAGTGCAAGGAAAATTTAAAACTGTTGATAATGTGGTGATTGGAGAGATTAAGGAAGAGAATAAGAATGTTGAAGAAACAGAAGAATTGGATAGGGGGGAAAGGTTGATAGAGCCAAGAAGTCATCGGTCTTGGAAGAAAAAGAAATTTTCATGATATTGTTATACTTTCAGATGAAACTCCAAAGAGCCTAAAGAGCATGTCTCATCAGTAGACAATCTTTGTTGCAGTAAGTATATGTTAATGTATTCTTTTTCATTTTATTGTTTCTTCTCTTCTTCCTATCAAGTAACCAAAATGTATAAACTAATTTTCTTCCTAGGTTCAATATAAGGTGCAAGAAATTTTAAAGGTGGTTGGTGTCGTAGAGGTGGAAGAGAATAGATTGGAACCATTGGTATTTCTGAAAGAGGTAAGAGATGATCCTTATGTTTTCTTCACTGATTTTAAGATATACTAATTTTTTTATTGAACAGTGTCAGGCAAAAAGTTCTAAAGTACTAGAGAAGGATTTGAAAGCGGCTGTAGACTTTTATTTCAGAGAAATCATTCCTGTAGAGTATGTTGAAGTCTAGTTGCTTTAGTCAATGAAAATATGTCACTATTATGTGATTTTTGTGATCTTCTATTCCATTGTCCACAGTTCCGTGTGAAAAAGTAGATAAGAAAGAGCTTTTCAATACAACAAAAGAACAATTGGAGCGGTTGATAATTGATAAGGAATGTCTAGATGACTCAGTTAAGTTTTTTTTTCTTTTGAATAGTAATAGCTCATTCTTCATTTTCTTTTATTGGTATTTGACTGAATCTGTTAATTTGTTCCATTATTTTAAGATTGTGGTGCAATACTTTCATTCACTTGAAAAAAAGTATCAGCAATTTGTTTTCATCAATCCTATGTTCTAGGTACGTTCTAACATTTTTGCTTATTTTCTTTTGACTTGTAAAATTTATATCTGACTCTTGCTTGTCATTCACTTTGCAGATAAGATGTGTGCTAGAATATCCGTCTATAAAACCCAACATCGTAAAAGCTTATGATTATGAAACCAGGCTGGAACTCATGAAAAATGTAGAAAAGGTATACACATTTTATCATTCTCATTAATTACTTGGTCATCAATAACATTAGAAGTATAGCCATGATTTTATCTATGTACTTCTTTCATAGCTGTTAGCAACTGGGTATTGTTTATTATATGATATTGCAGATTTTCTTTCCCAGACTTTATAGCAGCCATTGGTTTCCAATGATTGCACATGTGAAGGAAAAAGAAGTCTACATAGTTGATCTTGTAGACAATGGATGCACATACTACTAGGGGATAATGCAATTTGTGGTACGTACAAGCGAAATTACATCTTATCTTAATAATGAAAGAATGTAAGATGACCACTGGAGTGTCTTTCTTTTTTTCAATTTTTTTGAGCATAGGAATGGATTTTGACTAAATTCGGGAAGGATGGCCCCTGGACTTTTTTTTTTCTTGTAAATCACAATTCAAGACAGAAGGATGTGACAAGTTGTGGAGTTTTCACAGTGAAAATTATTCATTGTTGGGCAATGGGATGTTAGTTGAACATTATTTAACCCGTAAGTGCAGGGATGCATGTTGTTTTTCTAGTAGGTTTAATTTATTCATTCCAACTCCTAATATTTGTATATACAAATTGATGTTCGCATTACTAGGAAGTTTATTGCCTTGGAGATTGCATTGAAGAAATTGGCAGACCCCTTCAATTATACTCTTTTTCTGAAAGAAAATAAATGGGAAAAGGATACTGATGCCAAAGAAGATTTACAGGATGATGCTAAAGTAAATGCGAAGCATGTGGAGCCAGGGCAATGTATATTGAGCCTATGACATAAATCTATATTTCTGGTATTTTGTAAACTAAAGGAACACATTTGAAATAATTTAGCAAGATCCATAATATTTTCTACCAATGTGGTCAGTTTAATGTCATTGGAGCTTCATTGATGGACTGATGAAAGCAAGTTCTTGTCCCTAATGCTAACTGTTATTCTTGTATAGTTTTGCTCCTTGGCTTTTATCAATGCTAATCTAATTGAAGTTGCTTCATCGTGAGATTTTTGTTTGGCACCTCTTTCTACCATTGCCCATTCAGCTAGCAATTGATTATTTGCTGCTATAGCCACAACTCCAATTCCCATTTTGCTTGTCCTAGTGACCCTTTCCACTACTATTTGTAACTGATGCTATTGGCCACTTCATCCCCCTCTACCTTTTCTCTCCTGGCTTTAGTTGTTTTTGCTATGCTTCTTGCTCCTATGGTTTTCATTGTTTCATCAAATTCTAACTATTCACCTATTGCCTTTTGTATAGTGTGCAAGCTCATTGCATCTTTCCCTTTGAACTCCTTTTCATTTCTATCCTTTCATATTTGCCATAGTACATTGGCTGTGTGCTCCATGTGTTGACTCCCTTCCTTCCTGCTTTTGACTAGAATGGCAGCATTCCACCATTTGTTAAAGTTGTCTGCTTGATCCTCAATACCGTCCCACTGAATTGGTGAGATCTCCCAGGTTTGCTCGGCTTGTCTGCATTTCAGCAGGGCATGTTCTACTGTCTCTGCTTCTTCCCCACAACTAGAGCATATAGGATCTCCTCTTTTAGTTCTCCTAAAGATTGCTTCTCTTGCTGGTAGATTGTTAGACAAACATCTCCATAAGAACATTCTAATTTTATGCTTAATGTTTAGCTTCCATAATGTCTTCCATTCTTGTGCATGCTGGTCATCATAACTTGGGCCTTCTGACACATTTCCTGTTCCCATATTTCTTTCCTCCATTTGCCTTAGCCATTTGTAGCTTGATTTCGCAGTATACTGCCCTCTCCTGCTGTGCAACCAAAAGTATTGATCTTCCTTGTCAGCTAAACTAATGGATATCCTTAGTATATTCTCTGCATCCTCCCTATTAAAGAGTCTAAACACCTTATTCCTGTTCTATCTGAAGTTCATTATTAGCTCCTCTATTTTTTATCGCTCCTACTTTCCACCAGCCTTGTTGGTCTTGCATTTGGGCTATCTGGTATCCGCTTGTCTTTCTAGATGCTTATGCTCCTTCTAGATCCTACCCTTTTCATTAGGCCTTCCTCCACTGCTGCTCTTGCTGTCATTATACTTTACCAGAACCAAAATGAGTTATTTTTTATTTTGCATGTAAACACTAATTCTTGGATCAAGAACCTTTTTTTGTTTTTCTGCTACTGTACATTGTGTCCAGGATCAGCATACTATGGTCAGAAGCCAGACTCTCAGTATGTGTGCACTGAGCTTTGTCAAAAGTTATTGACCAGTCAATACTACTAAGACCTCTGTCTAACCTTTGTTTAATTTTCCCATTCTCCCAATTATTACTCTAGGTCCAAGAATTACCTTTAAACTCAATGTCCACCAATTGAGTCTCATTGATAAACTCTCTAAAGTCTTTAAAGCTCCATTCGTCTCTGTTTCTACTCCCCCATTTCTCCTCATTGGAACAGAGATCATTGAAATCTCCTATTATTATCCATTTGTTTCCCTCACAATTCCTTTCATCTTCTGATCACTTCCCACTGTCTCTTTCTAATTTGTTGATCACAACTAGCATATATACCTATCATCCACTACTCACCTCTCACTTCAAGGTCCTTAATTAGTTCTTCTATGGTGAAAGATGTATGATTGGCTTTCTTGACTTGATACCATTATTCCAAAACATGCACATCCCTCCTGCCTTGTTCATAGCCTCCATAACAAATATCTCATCAAAATTTAATATTCTAATCACATGTAACATGTTAGTGATCTAATGTTTTATGTAATAATTTTTTTCAGTGGAAACTAGCAGTTCTGATAAGGTTTCAAGCAAGAAACTCCTTATTCTAGATTTGAATGGAGTGCTTTTGGCTAGGTCATCTCGTTAAACATGTGACTTTGACCTAAAACCACATTGCTTTGAATTTTTGGAATTCTGCTTGTCATGTTTTGTTGTGCCCATTTGGTCATCAAAACAACGGTATGCTTCAGCCTATATGTTAATTAATTGATTTATACATTATGTCTTCTCTTTTATTTTTCCTCACTTTACTGCATTTCATATTTTTTCCAGCCATAATATTGAACCACTAATTCAAAGCATATCAGAGGAAATGAAGGGATTTCAAGATAAACTTCTTTTCGTTTGGGTGAGACTTCATTTGTAATTATTAGAATTTACAAAATCAGTTTCTTAGCTGAATTTTTGGTAAGTTCTGTTGGAAATTGCTATATTTTGTAGGATCAGTCTTATTGTACTATGACAAACACCAAACATAAAGAAAATAAACCGGAAGATGTGATGTTCAAGGATTTGAAAAAAGTTTGGGGACAGTATAAGTTATATAATCGCTCTAACACATTGTTAGTTGATGACTCTCCATATAAATCATTCCTTAATTCTGTAAGTGTATAGGCTCAAATTTCCTTATGTGATGTATTCTTCTAATCTAGTCTCCATGATGTTCTAACTTTTTCCATTGTTGAATTGTTTAGAGATACAATACCATCTTCCCGACATCTTTTATATATATTCACATGTAAAGGACAATTATCTGGGTGAGAAGCATTTTTTCCTGGCAAAGCAATTTGTATTATTCAACTAACTTGAAATTGTTCAACTAACCTAAAAACAAATATTTACAAATCTTGAAGGAGCTTTTGTATAGCACTTGAAGAAATTGGTCGATGCTGATAATGTAGAAGAGTTCATCAAACAAAATCCTTTCGGCCAATCACCCATAACAGAAGCCAGTGATGATTGGAACTTTTACATGGCATTGTTGACGAGCTTGGATTGCAGCCAGCTATAATTAATTTATTATTTTCTTATTGTTAATTTCTTAAATTGAATTTCTGATTCATGTTGTCTTGTTATGGACTAATGAGTGCTTCTATCTAGGGTGTTGTTGATAGCCGTGAGTTTGAAAAAGGTAAAAAAAGTTGTGAAGTGTTGGACAAACGTGAAGAAAATGTGCTACTACCGAGATGTAAATGACCACGGACGCACCCAGAGAGATATACTCCTAAGGTATAGATTAGGTATATGTTTATAAAACTGGAGCATACTACGTATATTTACATTTACGCTTGTCTTATGCCCAGGCCATTAAAAAAAAAAAAATGTGAAAGTAAGAGGAGGATCCAGATTTTGACCTATCATTATGACAAAGTGTCACCAACCCCTGGAGGCAAAGAAGCTTTCTTCTGAGGGGAGAGATATGCAAAACCAGTTACAGGTTTTCTTCAAATTGTTCAAGAAAATCCGCTGCACATGGTTCATGCGTCACTAAACCGGAAAAATATCGTGGCCGGTTACTTAACAGTCTACCGGTTATATAACAAATTAAGTAAACCATTTGTCTTCAAAACATATCCGGCACCGGTTAAGGTTATTACATATTTCACCAACTCTCTGTCCACAAACCGGTGGAAATAACCGATAGACAGCTCCTAGTAACCGGCCATAGTTACTATCCGTTCCTTTAAACCAGGAACGATTATCTTTTCTCTATCACTACGAGCCTTTTTATTTCTTTCTTGTTTGACACCCAATCTACTCCATCTATTGATTTTGTAATTCCAATTTACTAATATCCATAAAAATGAAAATAATAAATAGAGGACATAGCAAAATATGAAATTATCATAAATCTCAAGGGAGATTTCTGAAATTATCCTTATCTAGAAAGTAGAAACTATCACCTCTTCATAAGTTATTTTTGTGTTCTCTAGAAACGAGAAAAAAATGCAACTGTGCATGGGATTCTCTATGGGCTTCTGCTTTCTTCTTTTTTAAAAAAAAAAAATAGGTGGCTTTTGTTTGTAGTTCTCATGTATTTAGTAAACACACTCCTGGCCAAGTGGCCATTTGGTCTAAACCTATTCTGACAAGCAAACTCTTTTTTGATAGTTTCTAATTTGACGCTATTCAGTCCAAGAAAAAGGTGATTTGATGTTTCACTTTTTTCCGTTGCTTTGTCTCAATTCTCAAGGCCTTTTTAAATGTTACTCCATTTGTTTATATTTAGGCCCTTGAGAAGCAAAAAGAAAGAAGAAATGAGAAGCGGAAAGAAGAAGAAGAAAGGAGAAGAAGAAAAAAAAGAGAAAAGCTTGGAGAAAGGTATTTGCTTCATACTCTTTCTTCCTCAGCAAATGCTTCATCCCATATAAGAAATCTTGGATTAATAATAAGATTAATATGCAAAAAGAAAGAAGAAAGGAGAAGCAGAAAGAAGAAGAAGAAAAAAAGAGAAAAACTTGGAGAAATGTATTTGCTTCGTATTTTTTCTTCCTCAGCAAATGCTTCATCCTATATAAGAAATCCTGGATTAATAATAAGATTAATATGTGGGTCTTACCAAAAAGAGATTAAGTTATTTCAGAAAACACATTCAGCCAACCCCAATCATTCTGTACAGTTTCTTTTAACCATACTGTGAAGTTTCCATCCCACTCAATTTGTCATTGCAATTCTTCCTCCCGAATTTTTGGAGGAAAGTAAAAATAGAGGCCCACTAGCAAGTTGGTGCCTTCAGGAACCAATACATTTACAGTAGATTTACCCTTCCTGGTGCCTTCATCTTCTTCCTATCATCCTGCGACTCTAGTTCTGCCAAAACTGATCCCAAAAGCTTAGGAACTCCCCATGATGATGCAGCAACACCTATTCCAGTTGCCACAACAGCCGCTACTTTCCACATCCCACCAAGCCTTGCCTCATCATCTTCTTCTTCTTTCTTCTTTGGCATCCCTGGTTTACCTGGTGTTGGATAGATAAGTCTCTATATACCTGTTAGCACTTTCTCCCCATTCAACACTGTGAAGGCTATCTAATGCATATTTTGCAAAGTCTAGCTTTGAGTGTGAATATATCCTGCAGAATCGTTATTACATTCACGCATCTCAGCTTAGGCTTTGATCATGGTAATTTGATAGCATCAGTTTCATCTTCCTCAACTTTTAATACTGCTCTCTTTTTCCCCCTTCCCTAATTTCAGATGAACAGAGAACCAATTTTACCCCTGCTTCTGTTGGTTGGGCTGCTGTTAGCTATTATACTTTTGTTGTTTAACATCGCTATGTGCTGCGCCAATGATGGGAAAATGCACGAGGACACGGAAGCAAACTCACCTCCACCAGTGGAGGTAGTAATTCTGGAAGGGATGAAGGCAAATTTGCCCCCTGGAAGAGCTGTGTAGCAAATCTAAAAGTATACCCAATTAGGCCTTGCAATCCTCACATCTAACTTCAATCCTAGAGTTAGATGGTGTTTTGTGTAGTAGGATTGCATTGTCAAGTTATGTATGCATATTATGTTATGTATTCTAAACCTAACTTTCTATTGGGCTATTTTCAACTATATTGAAAATTTGTACAGCGTCCATCCATGGATTGAAGTTAGATGGTGTTTTGTGTAGTAGGATTACATTGTCAAGTTATGTATGCATATTATATTATGTATTCTAAACCTAACTTTCTGTTGGGCTATTTTAAACTATATTGAAAATTCGTACCGCATCCGTTCATGCATTGAGGCATTATTCTGAACCGGATTAAAATCCAGCCATGGATTGTGAAGGTTGTGGATCGGATTCATGCCATGGATTCAAGGTAGAGCGTAAACAACTTTCTGGATAGAATCCGATCCAAAAATCCCGCCTACTAGATTGTAAATCCAGCCATGGATTTCAAGCATCTGTTGGCGTTCGCTGTTTCGGTTAAAACCTGGAGCACAGTTTAATTGCGTTTAGGGTTTAGAGTTCAACATAATAATATTTTATGCCATTCTAATTTGAGAAAAAAAAAACTCATTCTAACTTGGTTGTCTAACACTGGAATGGTAAATAAGTTTTTGCCCATTATGACAGGAAAAAAAAATTTGGATGGAAAGACCATTTTTGAATCTTTTCAGCGTACCAATGCCACATCAGGTCATAGTCTACTTGCCATCTATAGTGATTTATACTCATTAGAGTGTAATTCACATGCCATATCAGTATTCTGTTATCTTCTCTTTTATTATACTTTCACTCATAATGGATTACACTCCACAAGATGTAATAGTGCGAGTCCACAATCAAATCAAATTTTTCAAAATAATTTCGTTATTTTTAAAAACTAAATTATTAACTTTCATTAAATTTTTTACCTTTTGGATTTTTTATTTTCTAAAAAATAATATTATTAATTTTCGAGCTTGAACAATATATCTTTTTCTATCTCTCAAAAACAATATATTATTATTTTCTGAAAAATAATTATGTAACTATTAAACAAATATGTGATGTATCAAATGTTAAAATATCATAATAATCCATACTTAATTAATAATTCTTTATGTAATTAATTGAACTCCATAACATAATATTATATAATTCAAATCAGCAACATTACATGTCGGGCCCATCATAATTCTTTATGTAATTAATTGAACTTCATAGTATAATATTACATAATTTAAATCGACTCCAGCCAGGCCCACCATTTCTCTTTTTCAGCAACATTACATGCATCATCAGAATGATGGGTGTAATGAGCATTACGGATGCATTTGTAACTATGGATGATGTAACTCAGTTTGCACATGATATAAGTTACTTTGCACAACGTGTAATTATATAACAAAATTTTGTTGGCTCTATATATAGTGTGAAAAATGATGTACAAAATGAAATTTGAACCTTATATTTTTTTTGGCTAAATCTTGACCATGAACTTGTAGGAATCCTGTAACTGTTCCTGCCCCAAATCCGAGCATTACACTGCCACAATGGGTGGCCGTGTTTGTGGCCATGTGATGGATCTGCTGGAGATGCTTATACTCAATAATTTATTCAAATGACATTTTACTTTACTTTACTTTGGTCACATTAATACTTTATATGATATCTTACTTCATTTTAGTCAACACTCAATGCCTTAATAACACTCAATATGACTAATTGGGTTATGGATCAATGTTTGAGGTGGGAAGCTTCTTTTCTCCCAATCCTGTGAGTCCCACAGCTTCTGTCTATGAGAATGCTAGAAATTACCAATTTTATTCCTTTGAGGATGTAATTGTAGTTTTTTTTTGGTGATTTTTTTTGGGTGGGGGGAAGGGTTATAATTGAATGATTTTGATTGTTTTCAATGTATCTTTGGATGGGTAGCTATTATTTTGTTGATTGATTTTTCTTAGTTTTGAGGTAAGAAGCTTCTTTTCTCAAAATCCTACAAGTCCTGCAACTTCTGTCTATGAGATTGTTGGAAATTATCGATGTTTTCAATTTTATTCTTCTAAGCATGTAATTGCAGTTTTTTGTTGGGGGGGAAAGGTTTATAATTGAATGATTTTGACTATTTTCAATGTATCTTGAGATGGGCTACTATTATTTTATTGATTGATTTTGGAACTAAAATAGATGGTGGTTTGAATTCTGGTGCTAGCCTACTAATGTCTAAGGAGAAATGCTTAAATGCTTATCTTTGTTCCTATATGTACTCTAAGTTGTGCTCTCAGCACTATGACTTCCTATATCTATTATTTGTTTTTCCTTTCCAATGTTTACAAGATGATCTTCTAATATTCATCTTCTTGATTATGGTTGTTGTTTATTATCTGGAAAATCAAAATTTTTGAACCATACGACAAAGTTTAGGAGGGTTGTAAACAAATCGAGTTGCTTGCGCTTGAGTCAATGTTCGACTTGAACTCGGTCAATACCGAGCTCGAGCAGCTCATATAGCACACAAGTCGAGTTTGAGTCATCTATATATAGGCTCATGAGCTTGTCGAGCAGCTCGTCAAACTAGTTGAAATTACATAAATATGCTTACTTATATAACTAATTACTAAATTAGAGAGCTACAAACAAAGGCCGCCTTTTTTTTTAAGGAGAAAACAGAAGCCCACAAAGAATCCCATGCACAGTTGCATTTTCTTCTCATTTCTAGAGAAGATGAAAAAGAACTTATGAAGAGGTGATAGTTTCTAGATAGGGATAATTTCAAAAACCTCCCTTGAGATTTCTGATAATTTCATATTTTGCTATGTCCTCTATTTATTATCTTCATTTTTATGGATATTAGTAAATTGGAATTACAAAATCAATAGATGGAGTAGATTGGGTGTCAAACAAGAAAGAAATGAAGAGGCTCACAGTGATAAAAAAAAAATAATCGTCCCTGGTTTAAAGGAACAAATAGTAACCATGGCCGGTTACTAGGAGCTGCCTACCAGTTATTTGCACCGATTTGTGGACAAAGAGTTGGTGAAATTAGCAACAACCTTAACCGGCACCGGATATATTCTGAAGAGAAATGGTTTACTCAACCGGTTATATAATGGTAGACTGTTATGAAGTAACCAGCCGCAGCTTTTTCCTGATTTAGTGATGCCTGAACCATGTGCAGTGGCCAAAAAAGCTCATGGAAAGCAATGTTGAGGAATAAAGTATGTATAAGTTACATCACAAATATGTAGAAATAAAAAGAGCATAAAATGCTAAAGAAAAAAAAACTGCTGATGTGTAAATCGAACAAATTACTAATTTATTTCATTGGATAAAATTAATGGATGTGAGTGATAAAGAGCTGGGTTAGCAATATTCAATTGCAAATAGGAAAAATTTGAAAGGAACAGATAATACCCGGCCACGGTTACTAGGAGAAGTGGACCGGTTATGTACACTAGTTTGTGGACAGAGAGTTAGAGATATTAGCAACGATCATAATCGGTGCCGGTTACCTTCTGATGACAAACGGTTTATTAACCGACCGCGGTTTAGTCTTCCTGTTTAGTAACGGCTAAATCGTGTGTAGTAGCTTTTCTTGCACAATTTGAGTTCTTTTTGAATGGGAATTTCAAGTGACGATTTGTAGCTGTACTTTGAAGATTTCATCTCAAGTGTATCATTTTTAATAAGCTATAAGTGGGCTTTATTGTACACTTTTATTTGTTTATCCAAATTCCTTTTCACTGATCCTTTTGATAGTTTAGATAATAAGGCAGGTTTAAAGCTTTAGAAATTTTCACTTTGCTCCTTGTGAGATCGACTCGAACACCTCATCTATATTGCAAAGTGAACTATATACTTGCAAATACGAGGGTTTTCGAATAAACTTGCTAGTCCAAATTTGTAGTATAATTAAACATCGTCACCTACGTCTCCAAAATTTATAATTTTATAACTGCTAGAACCACCATTTGACATAATGTAAGTCGTATGAACGACTCAGCCCCAAATTCACCACTTAATTTCTCCAAAAGAGCCCAAAAAGTTACAGCATTCACCTGGACATCACTTGTAATTTTTCAGATTGTGCAGTTGTGCAAGATTCACTACATCTTGAGATATATAACTCAGTTAACCATGATTCTTGAACATTCAGAGTAGAGAGATACCCATGAAGAGGTCTTGAGTAATTCAAACCACAAAGCCCTGTAACTCTGAGTAATGACTGTAAGCATGGCAATACTAAATAAATATAGATAGTCTAATTGATACTAAAGATTGTTGCAAGATAAACATTCATACTAGCCACAATGACCACGTACCAGTTGGATATCAACAGGCTAGCACCAGAATTCAAACCACCATCTATTTTAGTTCCACATGTCTTTTGGCAAGAAATATAGACACCTTTATCACCACAGGTCTAGATCTGATCAACTCAAAGATACAGACATCTCCACAATGCAACTTTTTACCCTTAGCAAATTGACTCCAACCCTTGCTCAGACAGGCACTTGTACCATCTCCTTTAACTGTAACACGAATAGTCCACTTGTTTCCATCAAAATCCTGAAGATCAACAAATTTCCTACCAGCATGTAAATAAGTGCGATAAAGGGCACTTGGAACATGCACAACAACTTTACAACTTTACAAATAGACATCTCCACATTTTCTTCATACTTGTCAAACACTTTACAACTTTTCTTAGCTCTTTCAAACTTATGGCTATATGCCTAACAAAACAACATGAATCAGAATTTCAGTAATCGGCTTTTCAATTGTATTAGAATAACTCTTCCCCACATCCTCTCCGGTTTCAGTTGTATTAGAATTGACTTTGAGGGAATTAGGTTACTACTATGGTTTCTATTTTAGATGAGTTACAATGAAAGGGAAGGCTGAATACTAACCCAACTCCATGAGGTGGTGCATTTCAATTTGCCTTATACTCTTTTTCTTACCCTTGTAAACTCTACAGAATAGATTGTTATTAGTGAAATCTTGATGTCTAACTCTGGCTGAAGTCCTGACCGGTCGTTGTCCAACAGATTGAAGACATTCACAAATATCTTTAAAACTATGAAACTTCTTGGTTCCTACACTTGTAGAATATTCAATAAAAGTCCTCTCCTCAGACCTCTGTTGGTCATGGATTGGGCCGTTGGTGCCCATCTCTATGTCTATATAAAAAAAAAGATAAATTAGTGAATGATTTATAAAATTAGAAAATCATATCATGTATGGAAAGAAAGAATATTACTTTGAAAATCAAAATACAATGTGTTATTTTGCTCATCACCATCATTGAACGCTTCCTCTAGCTGTTGACTTGCATAGGATGTGCCCTTTTCATGTTAACTGTTAGTAAACATCTCTTCATCTATACAACAAAAAAAAAGATAAAATAGAAAAATGAAATTAGTAAGTAAATCATAGAATTAGAAACTCATATATATTGTTAGACATAAAATCATATATATTCTTAGACATACAATGTGTTTAACTATACCTAAAGTATTGATTCGAGGACTCCTAGGATTAGAGGTTTCAAATCCTCCAGTGGTTGAGATGTTCACTTCATTAGCATGCACCAAAAAAATTGCAATCATATACACAATGAAAAAGTTTTATGTAATCAAATTAAGTAATATACATGTACTGCTCGTGTTAAGAAGCAAATGAGTGGCACGTTGATTCCAAGCATTCATAAAAACCAAATGTATATCAGGCCAATTCTTCTTACTTGCCCCTTGCCTTGATTGGTTCATCTTGGAATCCAAATACTTCTGTGCTTATCACGAAGCTCAGTACAAGATTGTTGACGGGCCTCTCTATCTTGTCCAATAAGAGGGTCATGAAGATATACCCTTTCCATGCACAAAATGGAAGTGAAAGCACTGCCCATCCAAAGTTGCTGTCCATATGGGGCTGGAAAAAAGTCTTCGGGCAATCGCTCATAAGGAGACCTTATGATCTATTATGAAACACAAATATAAGAAAAATTAGGGAAAATAGCTAATATTTTTAAAATGTGATCATCAAAATTTGATTCAACACATTCGATCATTTACCAAAAAATAACATACCTGATTTGTCTCCAAGCTTTCAAAGAGCTGCAAAAAGGAATCGACTTCTAGCCTACTTTGACGGTTCATGAACAGCTACTTCAGTAGCCTACTCCATTCCACCATCAGCTGGAAGTTCATGGGAACATTATTGATAAGTGGGGCATCACAATGGGAGCCATAAATGATCTGTTGTGCAACAACGAGCAGATGCTTCAATATGAATAACTGCAAGAGAAAGTGAAAAATTAATTCAAACATGAAATAAGAAAGAAATATACTATAATCGTAAATAAACTATACCATATCCTTACCGACAAAAAATGGAAATGCCCCCATAGAGAGTGGGTTTCGTCCAATTTGACTTTTCTCAAGCTAATTTAGAGGAAGGCTAGCATCGCTGCTCCCCAAGCAAAATCTTTGATCCTATCAGTGTCTTTAGAAAAATTTAAATAGATAAGAGGAACTATATTATTGGAGGAGGGAACAATTACTGATCTCATCAAATATAGGACTAGTGCTCACATGGTAGCATCGTCTTCTAGCTCAAATTTATTGAATATCTTCCTTAGAGAATTCAAAGTGAATCCTCTCTTTCGCTTGTTTAATTTTTGTCTCTCACCCATCAATCTATCCTACAAAGCATATAACTGTTCCTCCCCAAACCTTGTTGTGATAACTAGTTTGCTGTCTATTGGCAAACATGTTATTCTTAATACATCTTCCAATCCAATGAATAACTTATCTTCCCTAAAGACTAAACATCCATTTTCGTTATCATAATAATTGACAACAGCGGTCAATAGCATAGACAAGTGATCAGCAGGCTCCTTAAGCTTCAACAAGCTATCAAATCTGCTTCTATGTAATTGTAGCTTGATAGATTCAGGAACTCTGTCCGCAACACTTGAAATATTTTTTGTAAAATCAGCAATATCTAGGGTTCTCTTACAAAAAAAACAAGGTAATTGGAATCAAATTAAATATAAGAAACTGTGGTTACATAGTACAATGGGACCTTATACTGTGAGCTCAGCATATAAGATACTGATGAGAGGAAAGAAGATCCAAGATGAGGAGGGAAGCAAGGACAGTGAAACAAGTACTCATAGCTCAACCAGCCAGTTGTGGTCTTGCCTATGGAAATTAAACATCAAGAACAAATTGAAGATTTCATGTGGAAATGTATAAACAATGCTCTTCCAGTCACTGAGGTAATTTTTAGCAGGACAAAGATGGGGGACCTTATATGCAAAGAGTGTGGAGAAGGAATTGAGATAGTAGAGCATACAGTTCTAAACTATAGGCAAGCTAAATAGGTCTGGGAGGTGGCACCTATCCAGTGGGACGGAGCTAGGGAACAACAAGGATGCTTTAAGGCATGGTGGAATGAAATCCTAGGAGCTAGACATAGACATTCTGATGCTGATCATCTAGCCTTAACAGTTAACATCCTATGGTAAGTTTGGAAGAGCTGGAATGAATTGGAATTCAACAATAAACAAAGACAATCAGTGCTAACAGTGCAGAAAGCTCATGAGGAGTGGATATTGTACAGTGATGCACATAAACTAGGGGAGACAATGAGTACAAAACAAATAGATGGTAACCAAATTCAGAGGACAGGAATGGAGTATCCAGAGGTGGTCAAAGTATGTATTGCTACTCGCAAGAGACCGGACACTAATGAGGTTGGCATAGGTGTGACTACTATGATTGAAGAAGACATTGTAGTGGCAGCTTGGGCTATGCATGAAAGAAGCTACAACTACCGGCAACTGGATGAAGTCGAGGCAATTAAATTAGCCATGAGTAAACTGGAAATAAAGAGGTGGAGGAAGATCATAGTCTAGATGGGGGACCCTATATGCAAAGGGTGTGGAGAAGGAATTGAGACAGCAGAGCATGCACTTCTAAGCTGTAGGCAAGCTAAGCAGGTCTGGGAGGTGGCACCTATCCAGTGGGATGGAGCTAGGGAACAACAAGGATGCTTTAAGGCATGGTGGAATGAAATCCTAGGAGTTAGACATAGACACTCTGGTGCTAATCATCTAGCCTTAATAGTTAACATCCTATGGCAAGTTTGGAAGAATAGGAATGAGTTGGAATTCAACAATAAAAAAAGACAATCAGTGCAAATAGTGCAGAACGCTCATGAGAAGTGGATAAAGTACAGTGATGCACATAGACAAGGGGAGACAACCAGTACAGAATAAACAGACGGTAACCAAACTCAAAGGACAGGAATGAAGGATCCAAAGGTGGTCAAAGTGTGCATTGCTACTCGCAGGAGGCCAGACACTAATGAGGTTGACATAGGTGTGACTGCCATGATTGAAGAAGACATTGTAGTGGCAGCTTGGGCTATGCATGAAAGAAACTACAATTGCCAGCAACTGGATGAAGCTGAGGCAATTAAATTAGCCATGAGTAAACTTGCAATAAAGAGGTGGAGGAAGATCATAGTCCAGAGTAGCAACAAGCAATTGCTCTAGCAAATCACATCTCTAAGTGTGAAAATATTAAAATGCACACTTTAATTAAGGATATACTTAGCTTAAAATCTCTGTTTTGTATGTGCCCGTTTTGTTTTAGAGCTGAGAATATTAACCATGTTAGTAATAGAATTAGTGGCTATGCTTTAGGCATTTTACATGATGAGGAGTGGATTAATCCTCTGTGCTACTAATGCATTTTTGTATAGAAATGAGGGGCTCTTGCTCCAAAGTGTAAAGTTACTTTGATCAATATAAATCAGTTATAGTTTCAGAAAAAAAAAAGAATCAAATTAAATAACCATAACTACAATAAAAGAATAAAGACATTTTTCTAAAAACTGGTAGAGGAAATGAATAAATTTACTGAGGCTGGGCCATTAGCTAAGGAAGAAAAAAGAGTGCTTACGACAATTCAGAAATCAAAACATAATCACACAGTAGAACATTGATATAGCTAACAACAAAACAACTAAAGGCTGTGACTATGGATTTAAGTATCAAGATAAGATCTTATGCTTTAAGCATATATTGTGATGAGGAAAGGATATATCCTGCTCCCTTGTGCTGATTGCACTTTTATATTGAAGCTTTAAGCCATTGCTCAAATCTGTACAGTTACAGTTGTCAATAAAACTTCTAATGTTTCAAAAAAAAAAACTAACTCTTGACATCAAGGCAACAACATAAATTCTAAAGAATTCAAGTGAAAGTTTCATACATAAATAATTCAAACAAATAGCATCTACTTTTTTAGGTAAAATTCTTCGATGCAATGCAATCAAACAATTAATCCAAATATGCTCATGAAAATTAAAGAACGTTGTCCACAACCACAACACCACAAGGGGATGCTATTCAATGAAATATCAGACAGTGTGATGATGCAGGCAGAGGGCCTTTTTCAGCCCAAGAAAATGTGTAAGCTTTCTAATGGAGAAAACTACTAACCAAATGCGTTAGAAGCTAAATTCTGAACCCCTCTCATAGTACAAGTCTAATTTGAGCTCCATTTTTTTCTGTAAATGTTTTGCAGAATGGTTTTTTTCGTGTAAGTCCCAATTGAAGGTAACATGAAAATCAATTCGAGTAAATCCAAAAAATTTAAAAGAGAAAAAATCTCCACATCTTATACTTGCAAAAAAATATGTTCTTCAGAGTCACCCTAAATCGTATTCCCATTTAACGAAGAATATCTCTGCTAAATCGAGATCAAAAAAGAAAGTTATCAATTTTGGTCAGAAAACATTAAAAGCAGAAAGCTTACACACCGCATTATGAACATCACTCCTTAATGGTCAGTCCACGCTAAAAGCCAGTCCAAACATGTGATTGCTTAATTTTCTGCAGTGGGGCAGAAACATATATAGTACTAGCAGAAGACAACTCAATATCTTATCTAGTTTTTATTCCTAGTTCTTACAATTCTATTCTTCTCTTTCTTCATTCTTTTTCCACATGGAGATGACCAACCAAGTAGCAAGGGAAGGAAAGTTTCGAATGAAGGAATGGGCGGGAACTGGTATTAGTGTAAATGGAAGGAGCTGGTAGTAGTGTAATGGGCAAATGGGCATTACCCAACTCTTTATAGGCATTTTACTTTCAAACATTTAATTTATGATAAACACATAAATGTTTGTAAGTAAAATTCAAAAAGTGTTACATAGAGAATGAATATATTTTAGATATGAATTCAAATTTTATAATTTTTAGGTGTATATTTGATAATAAGCCTAATATTTTTTAAACACTTTGTATAAACTAAAGAACCCTCGGAAATTACAAAAGTTTCACGACAGACCCATACATAATCATGGGTTACAAAAGGGTTATGGGTTGGATTTGGACACCCATACTTATAATTCGGTCTATCATTTAAATAAGTATCCCCATATTAAATTTGAAAAATTTCCGTCAACAAAATCCGTGGATGGATATAATGGATGTTGACCAGATATAACAAACGCATTTGTGGCAGAATGTTGGCCACATTTGCAATTGGAAACCGTTTGATAATCTGGTCCTTTGACAAATAATTCTGCAGCCAGATTATATCATAGCATTAAAAGTCACCAAACGTGATCATAGTCTTCACTTATTCCAAATAAAGTTCTAATTACCAAACCACATACTTTCTTTTTTGTTCACAAGTCGAGTTCTCAAAGCCTTTTCTGGTGATGTATCTATTCCTTGCTATTTATTTTTCCATTTTCATTCATTGCATAATTGTTGGTTTCTATGTTTTCTTATCCGTGCTCAGATTTAAATCAGGTGCATTTATCCATGGACGGATTTTATACGAATTATCAATATAATTGAAAATATTCTAACACAAACAACAAATATTGGGTTGGAAAACTTGACACTCATTCCTTTTATAATTATGCCAAATTACTATATAATTATTTAGATGAATAAATTAAAAATTAGTCTATATGTTCACTACTTTACTGTAATCCGTCACAGAAGAAGGGAAAATTTTCAAAACAAATCCATGGACGCATCTAGAGGAGTAGACCGGATTTTAAGGCCGCATTGTATCGACCGATTCAACAGATCCGGTCAGACGACTATAATCCGGACAAGGATTGTTGCTGGCCTGCTGTTCAAATAAAGAATCCACGAACGTATTCTCACTTTTCTTCCGCTTCATCTTCTTCAACCTTCAAATAGTGCACACACCTCTCCCCTTTCAATCCCACTTTTCACCATTTAATCTTCAATTTTTTGAAACCAAATCGTTAGTAAACATCTTGAAGTGGTCACCAACCAAATCTAGATCTTCTAGTTCTCGTTCTTTCTTTTTAAAATTAAATTTCAATGCTGCCAAGCCGTCATCCACTTCCTCGAATCTACCAGCTTGAATATGAGTCATCACTTGCGCAGCTCCTCTGAAATATTCTATCTCTAACTGCAATGCATGCTTTCAATAAAATTTCTTCATCAATTCAACAATTCGCACATGCGAGTTCTCTTTTTCCTCCTGCAAGTTAAGTTTCCAATTTACACTATTGAAACACAGTGGTTATAGTTTCTTCCCATTCCCCGTTAAAAGATAACATAGACATACCTCATGCTTTTTAGCCAACTATAAAAGATTTTGCTCCACTTTCTTCTACAAGGTGGCATTTTCATTCCAAAGCAACGTGGTTTTCGCTGCTCTTCTTCCTTAACATCAGCTATAGATTTCAAGAGACTGAATAATCAGGTAATTGACATGTCTGGTCATCTATTCTTCTTTGAAATGTTGCAATTTTCACCTTTATTTTTTCCCTTAAAACCAATGCATTTTCTCCTTTCCTTCACAAGAACCCGAATAAACAAACCTAGAAAATATTACTTCATTTTTCAACAATAAAGAATGAAAAAGAAAGGAGCCTTGACTGGAGTTGTTACCTACAGCTCACCAATGATCCCATCCATTGTTTCCAAGGAAAAAATTGGTTACATTCTTTTTGCTTTTTGATATGTGCATAATACAAGTGCAGATGTAAATGTACATAGTATGCTCCAGATTTAGAAACATATAACTAATCTATACCTCATTCGTGTGGAAGTGTATGACCAAATCTCTTCCGGACAATCTTTTGTCATTTAGACTGATGCCTACACTGCTTATGGTGCTCATCCCCTCCCTCCTGATCATGCTATCTATTCTCCAGCAATCCATGCTCGGTAACAAGATTCATGAAATTTTTTCACTTGTTACTGTCTTCTGTTATGGCTAATTGACCGAAAGGGTTCTGTTTAATGAATTCTTCTACATTATCAGCATCAGCCAATTTCTCCAAGTACTATACAAAGTTTCCTTTAGGATCTACAGATTTTTTTTTTCAGGTTAGTTGAAAATTTCAGGATTGTTGAAAAATAAAAATTACAAGGCCAAGAAAAATGCTTCTTACCTAGACAATTGTCCTCTGCACTCAAAGAATTATATGATGCAGGGAAGATGGCATTGTATCTCTAAATAATTCAACAAAGGACAATAATTAGAACATCATCCAGACCAGAAAGAAGGAATATACCACATAAAGAACTTTGAGCTAGTACACTTACAGAATTAAGGAATGATTTGTATGGAGAATCATCAACTAATACTATGTTAGATCCATTATATAAATTGAAATCTCGCCAAACTTTTTTCAAGTCCTTAAACATCACATTTTTCTCTATATTTTCTTTCAGTTTGGCTTTTGTCACAGTGCAAGAATCCTGATCCTGCAAAATATAGCAGTATCAAACAAGACATTACCCAAAAATTTTACTAAGAGACTGATTCTGCAATTTTTGATAATTACAAATGAAGTCTCACCCAAACAAACAATAGTTGTTCTTAAAAACCTTTACCCATTCGTTTTGATATACTTTGAAGTATAGGTTGAATATTATGCCTGGTAAAAAAATGAAATGCTGAAAAGTAGAAAAAAGGGAAGACATAATGTATGAATCAATTAACTAAAATATAGGTTGAAGCATGCCTTTTTTTAATGACCAGATTGCCACAATGAAATTTGACAAGCAAAATTTCAAAAACTCAATGCAATGGGGTCTAAAGGTAAAGCCATGTTGTTTGGATCTACTGTGAGGTAAACTGGTCAAAAGCACTCCATTCAGATCCAGAATAAGAAGTTTCTTTTTCGACCCCTTATCTTGCAAATCTCCTTTGGCATCGGTCTCCTTTTTCTATTTATTTTCTTTCAGGAAAACAGCATAATTGAAGGGGTCTGCCAATTTATCCAATGCAATCTCCCAGACAGCAAGCTTCCTAGCAATGGCTGTACATAAAAATATTAGGAGTTGGATGCAATAAGCTAAGCCTGCTAGAAGGACAACATGGATTAGTGCACTTACTGGTCCAATAATGTTGGGTCGACACCCCATTGCCTAATATTGCATATATTTCATTGTGAGAATTCCACAACTTGTTCCATCTCCCTGTCTTGAATTGTGATTGACAAGAAAAAATGTCCACCTAGGATCCTTATTTAACAATCTACTCAAAATCCATACCTATGCCCAAAAAAAGGAAAAAAAAGAAAGAAAGACATTGCAGTGATCATCTTACATTCTTTCATATTAAGATAAGCTGCACAAACATAAAGCGAAATAAGTTACAAATTTGCAAATTTTCAGAAAGTATGGGGCCCTTCCTCAACATATTCTAAAATAAATAAAGTACATTCTCTTACGGCAAGTCTTATTAGACACAATTTTGTTATTTTTTATTTTTTATTTTTTATTTTTCGAAATAATTTAGAGATACTAGCAGAAAATAGTAATGTTAAATCCCCTAAACATATGTGCAGTAAAAGTGATTTTCCACTAAAATATAGCAACAGGCAAAATATTTAACTTTTGCCTAACCTCATAATCATGTTATGAAGTCAAGTTGGGGTAAGCAATGTTGATCATTCAAATATAGACAAAGAATCAATCGTGGAGTTTTGCATAAAAAATCCTAGCACGCATGAACATTGCACATAACACAATGTCTTCTGATAAAAAACTTGAGATTAATAAGTCACAGGGATGGATTCACATGGCCCTGACCGAATCTCGAGGTTGGATTTTGTCAAAAATTTTGTTTCAAAAGAGTTACCCTCTGTCAAGAATCTGGTCAAAAAATCTGACCAAATATAGATAAATCCACAGCCAGTTTCATGTTGAATAAAATTGCTTCATTTGAAAAAATGAAGTTCAATTTTTCAAGCATTTTTTCTACTTTTTGAGGCATTGAATGGTCTCATGCCTGCAAACAATTGTAACACCAATACCTTTGTTGATAGACTCTAACAAAGAAAGACACTGCCATGGTCATCCTATATTCTTTCATATTAAGATAACCTGCAATATATCTTGTACGTACCAGCGATTACATTACACCCTCATAGTATGATTTCTCATGGACCAAAGAATCAACTATGTAGACTTCCTTTTCCTTCACATGAGCAACCATCAAATACCAATGCTTGTGTAAAGTTGTAGGGAAAAAGATCTGCAATATCATATAATAAACAATATCTAATTGAACAAATATCCAATTGCTAACAACTATGCAATAAGTATAGATATATAACTTAAAATAATGGATGCATTTGTAATGTTATAGATGACAAAGCAATGAGAATGATAAAATTGTTGGAATAGTTTGTGAATTGAAATGAAACTAAGACTTGTTAAGACTCAAAAGTTTGGGCAAAAAACAGTTTTCAATATATTGAAAACCCATTTAAAATCCAGTCATGGATTGATATCTGATTCTGGACCGGATTCAAATCCATCCATGGATTGTGAAGGTTGTGGACCAAATTTCGATCTTGGATTCAAATCCGCTAATCTGGTCAACTATGTAGTAAATCTGGCCATGGATTAAAATCCGGCCAAATAATCCGGTCAACTGTGTAACAAGTCCAGCATGGGTTTAAGCATACATCCCCTAAATCCGGTAGACCGTGTAGTCAATTTGGGTATGGATTTGAGGCGTTTGTTGGTTTGTCCACTAAAGGTGACTAAAGAGCCTCTTGATGACCATTACAATCATGAAACGGTTTGGCATTGTACAGGAAACTAATGCAACCTCTCGAACTTTTCTAGTGCTTGTAAATCCCCATCACCAATAAAAATGTGAATACCTTTCCTGCAGTTTTCATGAATTCCATCTTGTCTTTAAGATCAGGAATCTCTGGAGTTGTGGGTGCTTTAGATGGATAAGCTGTCACATAAATTCTTTGCAATAAAGTGAATGACAAGCAAGAGTCATATGAATTTTGCTAGCCACAAGAAAATAAGTAATAATATTAGAACTTACCCAAAATGTAGGATGGGTGAAAGTAAATTGCTGATACTCTTTTTGGAGTAAATGAGTGTATTGCACGATGATCTTAAAGTAATAGAATACATTAACAGATTCAGTAAAATGCTATTAAGACAAAAAAAATAAAGAAAGAGCTATTACTGTTCAAAAGAATAAAAAACTAAACCATGTCCTCAACCCAAGCCTTATCATCCATAACTTTCTCCAAATGTTCTTTGTTAAGAGTATAAATCCCTATCTCATCTGTTTCCTTCACATAGCTGTGGAAGATGAAATAAAAAATCACAGAAATCACAAAACAATGACATATTTTCATTGACTAAAGCCACTAACTTCAACATACGCTGCAGAAAGGATTTCTCTGAGATGAATATATGCAGATGCTTCCAAATCATTCTCTACTGCTTTAGAACCTTCAGCACAACACTGTTCATTAATGAAATTAGTATATATTAAAATCGGAGAAAAAACATAAGGAACATGTCTCGCATCTTTTAGAAATGTCAATTTTTCCAATTTGATATCTTTCAGCTCCAAGTCACCAATCACATTTGAAATTTTTCCAAGATTCTTTGTAATCTAGGAAGAAAATAATCAGGTTATACATTTTGGTTAGTTGACATAAAGAAAAGAAAAAAATAATAAGATGAAAAGGAACACATTAACATACACTTACCAATTTATGAAGTCACATATAATACGACAAGTTCTCTTCATTGTTTGGACTTTGTTGTGAAAATGTAACAACCTCACAAGACTGCTCTTTTTCTACTTCCAAAGTTGGCAACTTCTCAGCTCCACCTTCACCATTGTGTTTAACACCTAACAACTTGTCATCTCCAACAAATATCCCAACACTATCCACCCTTTCAGCTCTACCATCAAGCTTCTCATCTCCACAATCACCATCGGGTTCAGCACCCGAAAAATCCTCAACCCTAGCAAGCACTGGGTTCAGCACCTCTTCAGCTCTACCATCACCACGGGGTTCAGTGCTTGAAAACTTCTCCACTCTAGCAAATGTCTCCACCTTATCCAACTCAGCTTTACCTTCACCACTAAGTTCAGCTTGTTGCATCTCTGGGGTTGGTTGCACGTCAATGCCCAACTTTGCTTCAATGCGTAGAATGATTTCACCATGGCACTGAAGCTCTCGCATCACTTTCTTCTCAAAGTAGCTAAACATATCAATGAAGTGCCTCCATCCTGGTCGAGTGTTTAGAAGAGGTGGTGGAGCTTGAGCGTGGCTAGTTGGCTACTGAAGTGGCTGAGAAGTGGAGGCTCCTGCTTGTTGCTCTTCCTGTGGTTGTTGTTGTTGGCCACTAGTTCCTTCACCCTGTTGTTGGCCACTAGTTCCTTTATCCTGAACCAAATTTCTACCAAAATCAGTAGAAATGCCAAGTCTTTTGCAGGTGGCTTTTCCTAAGGCATCGGTGGGCTTTATGATCACCGGTTTTAGCCCAGAAAAGTTCACTCTTGCCTTTTGGAAAGCTATGGTGAGGAATCAAGCGTATGGAAAGCATGTGGCTTCTTGCTCCTAGCCACAATCCATATATGCTTGATGAAAATGCTGCCTAAGAGACAATATTTTTCCTGTGGCACCCCTCGAATGATTTGGTCTAAAAAAAAAGAACACTTGTTTGAGTTTCATTAGTTCCACTCACCCTAGGGATGATATTAGTACCGAACAAATAAATAAGGATGCGGTGCTAATAATTTTTAAAATGAGATGTGTACAAGATTCTTTTCTTATTGTTGGAGGATTCAGTCTTCACATTGAAGCGTTTAAGAGCTTCGTCCTTATTCCAATCACTTGGAGGAGTGAAGACCTTTTTCAAATCTACTTTCTCCCTGCTTGGGCACATTAAGCCAACTTCTCACATCATCTTTGGTAATACGGACTTTTCTTGCTCTAACAATGCTGACAATTTCATCAAATTTGAGGTCACATGCTCTTTTGTTAGGAATATTAGTTTAGAACTCCTGTACTAAGTCTAGATAATAACAGTTGGGGAGATTAAACAATCCTCGCCACCCAACCTTATCAAAGGTGTCCTTCACATGATAATGGTTGTCAACCATAGGATCAGTGTCTTTTTCAACTAGAACTTTGGATTTAGCTAGAATCCTCTCATCGTGCCAGACTTGGTTAGCTGCAGAGGTAAATCGGGTACGATCATACTACTCATCTTCCTTAGTTTGGGCGTCTTGTAGCTGCTCCTCCTCTTCAAATGAATTAGGTTGTTGCTGCTGCTCCTCCTCAGTTAGACGTTGACCAACAGTCATTTTGGTACGACGTGGCTGTGCGGTGGAGGTAGACGCACTACCCTTATGCCGGTATTTCTGATGGCCGGATAATCAAGTGGCTTCCAGATGAGGGGCGTTGGACCAATTTTGCTATAACAACCCCACACAGGTTTGGATATTTTTCCCAACTTTATTAAGTATTCAAATGTCAGAGTATGCCTTTTTTACTTCTTAGACCACTTTTATGCTATGTTTTCAGACTCGGACCGGATATCGACTCGGCTGAGGTCAAAGGTCAGGGGTCAATGGGTTCGACCGGGTTCAACCGGGGTTGAATCGGATGACGTCATAAATATATATTAATGATATATAATTAAAATAATATATAAAAATTCCCTTTAAATTGATGGTTTATAACTTTATATGCATATTTGATGAGTTTGGATTTAGTCCAAAAGAAATGCACTTCAAAATTATAGGTAAATTTGTAGTTTAAAAAAATATAATGGGTGGATTTTATACTTCTTAAAATAATACTTCTTAAAATAATAGGGGGTCAAATGAAATTATTAAAACAATTTTGGAGCAAGCATACCTAATATGATGTTAGCCGCCGCCCCAATTTGCTTTTGACTTTATCCTGGCACCTTTTCGGCTTTTCTTTCTCTCATTCACCGGAGCTCTTTTCTTGTACTTTATCTCCACAATAACTCCTTTCCTCCCATTCCTTCTTCTTCCACCCCAGTAATACTCTTCCTATTTCTTTGCATTTTCCTCAAGTCTCCACGCTGCCTGCCACTGCTTCATTTATCTTATTGTCTTCCCATCATTGCCAATCTTATGTTTCTTTCATCTTTTCGTTTTCCTGATTTTTTTTTTTACCTTTGCAAATTTAATTTGCTAATTTTTCTTTTTGAACTCAGAAATCGTCTTTCTTTTTTTTTTTCTAATTTCTCTTTTCTTTATGTTTCTCCTTTCTACAATTTTCTTTGTCTTTTTTTTCATTTATTGACATGAGATCTATGAGATCTTATTTAAAAATTAATTATAAAAGCTGGTTTTGATTGAGTCCATGCCAGCTGATGATATGTGAGAAGAACAAGAAGGAAGCTATGCTGCTGAGAACTAAACTCACAAGCGGGAAGAAAAAAGTTAGAAGGAAAGGAAAAATGGAAAAGCCCGGTTTTAACGGTTCGTACCGGTTTCCGGTCGAACCCCGGTTTTGACCAAATTTGACCGAGTTTTGGCCAACCGAGTTTTAATGGCAACTCGGACCGGATGCCTGACCGGTTCCCGGTCCAACCGGCCGGTCCGGTCCGAGTTTGAAAACATGGCTTTTATGTAAATGTACTCATCCCCATTTTTCAATTCTACAATCTAGCTATACATCTATTAAGAAAATAAATATTCTGCCTTCAGTAATTAAAGTTTGGATGTGACCTCAAATTTCTTTTCATTGCTAGTTTGGATTTGATGTAATCCCCATTTTTCAGTAATTTGACTCCAGTGTCGAATTTCTTTTCACCCTTACAAGTTTGGAGTCAAATTTCAAAATATTGTTTTAAACATGTAGCACGCATTAAAGATTGCTTGTGTAAACAAATTCTTGCATTGATAAAGTGAAAGAGATTAATCCTAATTTGTTTAGCTTGATTTGGCAAAAGTTAGAGGTCAAACTCATTCAAAGACACCAGAATGCGAGGATTACATCATTTTACAAGTTTCTTTTACAAAGTTTTGCCTAATTGGGGATTGTTTTATTCATTGTTACTAATTTCTGTTTAGATTCTAAATAGTGGGAGCAGATCTGGTTGTGAAGGTCCACAAGACAATGTTCTAACCGAGTCAAAATGTGGGCGACCACTTGGTCTATGTTTCAATCAGAAGTATGGAAATCTGTACATTGCGGATGCTTATATGGGTCTCTTAGTTGTAGGTCCTAATGGTCGATTGGCTGCATCATTAGCAAAGGAAGCTGAAGGAGTTCCTTTCAAATTCACCAATGATGTAGTTGTTGATCAAAATAGTGGCATCGTCTATTTCACTGACAGTAGTGCAATATTCCAAGAAGGTAAATTCATACTACATCTTATATTTATACAGTGAAGGTTATTTTTACTTATACCCATTAAAGATATAGCCAAACAGCTAAAAGTTTCTTCAACAAAAGATGGGTTTTCAACTACTTGCATTACCATAAGTCCCCTTTCTTTCCTTTTACTTGCTTGTTGGACACCATCAGTGTTGTGAAACTAATACGAAATGGAAGATGACCATTGAAGTTAAAAAGTTTTTTTATTTTTTTTCCAGCACAGAAAGAGTGGGATTTAATAAACGGAAATTAGAAACCAAAATCTCAAATTTTTGGAGTTTCAACTTTAGCCACTAGATTAGAGGCCGCTAAGTGAAGTTAAAAAGTTGGACATAGGTTCGTTTTAAGGGTTAATAACACTTTGCCCCACTTGAATCTATGGGGTGGTAACATTTTACCACCTTGTATTTCAAAAATATACATTTCACCCCCCAAATTAATTATATTTTGTACATTTAACTTTAACCAATCCATGTGCATATTTTTCTTTCCAAATGACGCCAAATCTCCTAATTTCTCAACGGTCAAATTTTATATTGTTGTATTTTCTTGTTATGTATTTACCATAATATTCTATTATTGCATGCTATGATATTGGATTACAGTATAAATTAAATTAAAAAAAAATCCCTAACTGCTACCTTATCTCCGTCCTTTTTCACTACCTTGTGGATGCTTCCATTGTGACTACTACTATTTTTTTTTTACATTTTTTTAAAAATATATATAACACTAATAAAATCGAAATTATCATTCTTTTGAATATTTAGACAAAAACAACTGCACTTATTAGTCATTTTTTCACATTTGGTATTACGTAAAATCTAAATCAATATCCATGAATTTTTTTACAAAATATATGCAACACCTGACAAATAAAAACTCAAGAAAATTAACATAACAAAATCATAATTTCACTACAAACACAAAAAGTTGCCAAGAAAGGGTACATTATTTTATCACAACAAAATACCATTTTGTTAATTTTAAATTACAATATACTCATACATATTAGTACTATAATACATTATACATATAAGGCGGGGGCGGGCAAGGCACGGGTGGAGCCCTATTTAAACTGACTCTAAATTATAGATAAGTTTACATAATAAGTTAATTAAATTGCTATCCAACATCACATCTTGTAATAGCAAAATATTTTGATGAATATATAATAAGGAAATGCAACAAGCTAAAAGCTGACCATTGAGGAAATAGGAAAACTGGGGTTAATTTGGAAAGAAAAATATGCTCATAAGTTTGTCAAAATTAAAAGTAAAAATATAATTCACTTTGGAGGGCAAAATATATATTTTTGAAGTTTAGGGTGGTAAACTGTTACAACCCCATAGGTTCAAGGGGCAAAGTGTTATGAACCCTAGTTTTAAAAGTTTAACTAGAAATATGCGTCAATCGAGAATACCAAAATTCCTTTGCTAGATTGGCCTCCTGTTAGTCTGTGTGCCTGCCCATATAGTCCAAAGATCTATCATAACTAATACCTAAATTTTAACACTGATTCAAGAATATTCAAAGAAACAGCTTGTTTTTTGGATTATATGTTTGTAATTTTTCTATCCTCAAACATAAGTACCATTAATCGTAATGCTCCAAATTTCAGAGATTTTGCTCTAGTGATACTTACTGGAGACAACTCGGGAAGGTTACTGAAATTTGATCCAAAGACTAATCAAGTAACCGTTCTCCTGAAGAATCTCATGTTTCCAAATGGAGTGGTATTGAGCAAAAATAATGATTTTCTGCCGGTTGCTGAAACCACAAATTGTAGAGTATTGAAGTATTGGCTTGAACCATCGAAAGCTGGGACAGTTGAAATCTTTGCCAAGCTTCCAGGAAGGCCGGACAACATCAAAAGAAACCAAAATGGAGAATTTGGGTGGCAGTTGTTTCACTGGAGAACGTGTTTAATCCATTCGGATCGATAGTTAAATTGAGTCAAAATGGTGACATACTGAAGATAATAGAGGCTGGAAACGGAGAAGAATGGCGATTTAGTTGCGATGTAAATGAAGAGAATGAACATTTATGGATAGGATCTGTAGCAGAACCTTATGTTGCCAAAATAAAGCTGTAAAGCTAGACTTGTATCAGTTGCTAAGTTGATGTGGGATAATTTACGTAATCCATTTCACTGGCAAGTGCAATCAACTTTTTTAGTAGGTTTTCTTTTCTTTTTTGCAACAAAAGAGAATCGAATTTAATGACTTCATTTTTGTACTACTTCATTGTTTACTACATTCGACTTTTTAGAGACTTTTTTCCCCCTTTTGTAGATTTTGACAGTGCATGTCTTCAAAATTGATTCACATTCCAGTTGTGCATATGGAAAACAAATCTCAGAATCTAGTCTTTTCCGTAAAAAAATCTTGGATGATATTAGGTAATTAATCCAAAATGTCCTCTCATACGAATTTTCACATAATTTACGGCACGCACGGAGCCACATAGGTTCAAGAGGGGGCAATCTGCCCCCACTTAATTTTCAAAAACCGCTATATGCAAAATGCGCGTATTATTGGCATTTTTTTTCCTCACACAAATTTATACATTTCAGGTCAATATTAACTGGTACTAAAAGCGAAAAACATTTAGAGACTAAAAAGTCAAAACTGAGAAATTGGCATTTCTTATCTTATTCACTCTGCTTGGATTGTGGAGTTTTCCACAAACTTATTTTTATTTTTGAAGTGTATAGTAGTATACTTCAAAACACTTTCAAAAACATTCTAAATACACACAATCTCAAATACATCTTTAAAAAAAACACTCTACAACTTCTTTTTTCTTCCATTCACCATTGCCACCCCCTCCCCTCCTCTCCCTACAACCCTCCCTTTTCCCAACCTGTCACGGCCCAGCCCATGACTGGTCGTGGGTCACGACCTGCAACTAGATCAGGAAAATGGAGGGTTATCGAGAAGAAGGGGAGGGGGAGGGAGGAGGAAAAAGGGGAAGGTAGGAAGAGGTAAGAGGGAGGAGAGAGGAGGGAGGGGGAAGAGGCAGTGGCATGGAAGGAGCGGAGGGGGTGGCGACGGTGTACAGAGGGAGGCAGGGGAAGGATGGTGGGTGTAAGAAATATTTTACAAATTTTTAAAAATACATACAATAAATTTAAATTTTAAAAATATCCGCAACTATATCCCAAAATAACCTAAATCAACGTGACATCTATAACCGGAAAAGTTATTAACATACACCGCTTCAAATAAAGTTTTTTTTAAAAACACTCCAAAAAAACCACTAATCCCATTATAGAGTAGTAGATATTATATAAACAAAAATTTTCCGGGATATTTTGTGCAAATATAAATTTGTTTACAAGCTTGGCAAAATATTTAAAAATATTGAAGGGAGTTGTTGTTTAGGGAATTTAAGTTTCTTTGATATATATATTTATATATTTATATATATATATATATATGAGGGGTTATTGATGTCAATTGATTACCTTGTTGATCCACTTGACCCCTATGCATAGAAGATTTGAATTGATTAGAGTTGTATACGAATTGAGGAAACCACCTATAAAAATGCCAAGTTAAGGTCCTTAATCTTTCGGTATTCCTTTAAGAGACTTCCTTTTGAATTCAAAGTATACCAAAAAAAAGAAAAAAAGTTTCTACAGTTTGCTTTATGGAATCAAATTGTTTCCAAGGCTTATAAAGAAGAGCCCGACTGTTCTACTTCGAAAAACATTACTCTATTTTAGACAACGAAAATAAAAACCTTTATTCGGCTTCTCACTGCAAATTCCATTCTTTCGATTCTTTCTTCAGTATGGGTTCTAAGCATTGGTTTGCATCTTTCTCTACCCTACTTCTCATAGCTATATTGATCTACAATGCTGGAATTGTTAGTTGTCAAATTAAGGACTCTCAAAATTTTCCGATTTATGATGCAACCGGACCTAAGAGTATTGCCTTTGATCGGTATGGTGGTGACCTGTATACGGGCATTTCTGATGGTCGCATAATAAAATGGGATACAATTCTGAATCGTTGGGTCGATCTTGTTGTAACAACTCCATGCAGGTTTCTATTTATGCTTCCATCTATGACTTTTTTTTTTGTATATTCAATCCCTGTAATTGTTATTAGTTCTGTGTCTATTTACATACCACAAAATATATACCATTTATAAAACTAAAGAAGCGGTAGATAGTGCAAACAATTTTAGTTATCTTTTGAACTTTCAACTTTATCTTTACAAAAAATTAATTTTTACCCTCATCATCTACTTACATATTGCCTTTATAACTACTTATAATAGCCCTAATTTAAATACCAAATTACTATAACATTACAAGCTGAAGTTCTTTAATAAAAAGTTTATATCAATTTGATTTATATAGAAAAACAAAAGTTTTGTATAAAATTAATTCACGCCCTTAACACTAGTAGGAAGAAACTCTTTATAGCCATCTAATTTGTTTTGTTTCATCGTGGAATTGCCACGACCCATGAATTCGAGATTTGTAGAATTTTGCAATATTGGTTGCT